>NC_091985.1:225109853-225289853 GCF_044704955.1 Pristiophorus japonicus
GGTGTGAGTCCCCGCACTGACCCCCCAGGCAGTGCCCGGGAGGGGAGGGGAGGAGAGGGGAGGGGGGAGGGAATCCCCGCACTGACTCCCAGGCAGTGCCCGTGGGGGTGTGAGTCCCCGCACTGAGCCCCAGGCAGTGCCCCGGGGGAGAGGGGGAGGGGGGTGTGAGTCCCCGCATTGACCCCCAGGCAGTGCCCCGGGGGAGAGGGGTGTGAGTCCCCACACTGAGCCCCAGGCAGTGCCCTGGGGGAGAGGAGAGGAGAGGAGAGGAGAGGAGAGGAGAGGAGAGGAGAGGAGAGGAGAGGAGAGGAGAGGAGAGGAGAGGAGAGGAGAGGAGAGGAGAGGGGTGTGAGTCCCCGCACTGAGCCCCAGGCAGTGCCCCGGGGGAGAGGAGAGGAGAGGAGAGGGGGAGGGGGGTGTGAGTCCCTGCACTGACCCCCCAGGCAGTGCCCCGGGAGAGAGGAGGGGGGTGTGAGTCCCCGCACTGAGCCCCAGGCAGTGCCCCGGGGGAGAGGTGAGGGGGGTGAGAGTCCCCGCACTGACCCCCCAGGCAGTGCCCCGGGGAAGAGTGAGAGAGAGGAGGGGGAGGGGTGTGTGAGTCCCCGCACTGACCCCCAGGCAGTGCCCGGGAGGAGAGGGGAGGGGAGAGGAGAGGGAGTCCCCGCACTGACCCCCAGGCAGTGCCCCGGGGGAGTGGGGTGTGAGTCCCCGCACTGAGCCCCAGGCAGTGCCGAGAGGGGGGGGAAAGAGGGTGTGAGAGAGTCCCCGCACTGAGCCCCAGGCAGTGCCCCGAGGGAGAGGGGTGGGTGTGTGAGACCCCGGGCAGTGCCCCGGGGGAGAGGGGTGTGGGGGGGGTGTGAGAGAGTCCCCGCACTGAGCTCCAGGATGTGCCCCGGGGGAGAGGAGAGGGGGAGAGGAGTGTGAGTCCCCGCATTGACCCCAGGCAGTGCCCCGGGGGAGAGGAGAGGAGAGGAGAGGAGAGGGGGAGGGGGGGTGTGAGTCCCCGCACTGACCCCCAGGCAGTGCCCGGGAGGAGAAGGGAGGGGGGAGGGAGTCCCCGCACTGACCCCCAGGCAGTGCCCCGGGGGAGGAGGGTGAGAGTCCCCGCACTGTGCGCCAGGCGGTGCCCCGGGGGAGAGGGGAGAGGAGAGGGGGAGGGGGAGGGGGAGGGGGGTGTGAGTCCCCGCACTGACCCCCCAGGCAGTGCCCGGGAGGAGAGGGGGGAGGGAGTCCCCGCACTGACCCCCAGGCAGTGCCCGTGGGGGTGTGAGTCCCCGCACTGAGCCCCAGGCAGTGCCTGGAAGGGGGAAAGGGTGTGAGAGAGTCCCCGCACTGAGCCCCAGGCAGTGCCCCGGGGGAGGGGGGTGTGAGTCCCCGCACTGAGCCCCTGGCATTGCCTGGGGGGGGGAAAGGGTGAGAGAGTCCCCGCACTGAGCCCAAGGCAGTGCCCCGTGGGAGAGGAGAGGAGAGGAGAGGAGAGGAGAGGAGAGGAGAGGAGAGGAGAGGAGAGGAGAGGAGAGGAGAGGAGAGGAGAGGAGAGGGGTAGGGGTAGGGGGGTGTGAGTCCCCGCACTGACCCCCCAGGCAGTGCCCGGGAGGGGGGGAGAGGGGAGAGGGGAGAGGGGAGAGGGGAGAGGGGAGAGGGGAGAGGGGGAGAGGGGAGAGGGGAGAGGGGAGAGGGGAGGGGGGAGGGGGGAGGGAGTGCCCGCACTGAGCCCCAGGCAGTGCCTGGGGGGGGAAAGGGTGTGAGAGAGTCCCCGCACTGAGCCCCAGGCAGTGCCCCAGGGGAGGGGGGTGTGAGTCCCCGCACTGAGACCCTGGCAGTGCCTGGCTGGGGAAAGGGTGTGAGAGAGTCCCCGCACTGAGCCCCAGGCAGTGCCCCGGGGGAGGGGGGTGTGAGTCCCTGCACTGAGCCCCGGGGGAGTGGTGGGGGGGGTGTGTGTGTCCCCGAACTGACCCCGGGCAGTGCCCCGGGTGTGGGGGGGGTGTGAGAGAGTCCCCGCACTGAGCCCCGGGCAGTGCCCCGGGGGAGGGGGGTGTGAGTCCCTGCACTGAGCCCCGGGGGAGTGGTGGGGGGGGTGTGTGTGTCCCCGAACTGACCCCGGGCAGTGCCCCGGGGCAGAGGGGTGTGGAGGGGGGTGTGAGAGAGTCCCCGCACTGAGCCCCGGGCAGTGCCCCGGGGGAGAGGGGTGTGGGGGGGTGCGAGTCCCAGGCAGTGCCCGGGGGTGTGTGAGTCCCCACACTGAGCCCGAGGCAGTGCCCCGGGGGAGGGCGGGGGGGGTTGTGAGTCCTTGCACTGAGCCCCAGGTAGTGCGCGGGGGGGGGGGGGGGAGTGGTTTGAGTCCTTGCACTGAGCCCCAGGTAGTGCGGGGGGGGCGGGGTGTGAGTCCCCGCACTGAGCCCCAGCCAGTGCCTGGCGGGGGGGGGGTGAGTCCCCGCACTGAGCCCCAGGTAGTTCCCGGGGGGGGAGGGGGTGTGTGAGCCACCACACTGAGACCCAGGCAGTGCCCAGGTGGGGGGGGTGAGCCCCGGCGCTGAGCCCCAGGTAGTGCCGGGGGTGTGTGACTCATAGAAAATAGGAGCAGTAGGAGGCCATTCGGCCCTTCAAGTCTGCACCGCCATTCAATATGATCATGGCTGATCCTCCATCCCAACACCATATTCCTGCTTTTTCCCCATACTCCTTAATGTCTCTTCTTTCCAGAAATCTATCCATCTCCCTCTTAAATATATCCAGTGACTTGGCCTCCACAGCCTTCTGTGCTGTAGAATTCCACTGGTGCACCACTCTGAGTGAACAATTTCTCCATCAGTCCTAAATTTCCTACCCCGTATCCTGAGACTGTGACCCCTTGTTCTAGACTTCCCAGCCAGGAGAAACATCCTCCCTGCATCCAGTCTGTCCAACCCAGTCAGAATTTTATATGTTTCAATGAGATCCCCTCTCATTCTTCTAAACTCGAGCGAATACAGGCCGAGTTAACCCTATCTCACCTCGTACAACAGTCTTTCCATCCCAGGAATCAGTCTGGTGAACATTCGCTGCACTCCCTCTATGGCAAGTATATCCTTTCTTGGATAAGGAGACCAAAACTGCACACACTACTCCAGGTGCGGTCTCACCAAGGCCCTGTATAACTGCTGTAGTAAGACATCCTTGCTGCTGTACTCAAATCCTCTTGCAATGAAGGCCAACATACCATTTGCCTTCCTAACTGCTTGCTGCACCTGCATGTTTGCTTTCAATGACTGGTGGACACCCAGGTCCCTCTACATCGACACTTTCCAAGCCATCATAATTTAAATAATACTTTGTCCTTGTGTTTCTCCTACCAAAGTAGATAACTTCACATTTATCCATGTTATACTGCATCTGCCATGTGTTTGCCCACTCACTCAACCTATCTCAATCGCCTTGCAGCGTCTTTGCATCTTCCTTGCAACTCATAATCCTACCGAGTTTTGTGTTAACAGCAAACTTGGAAATATGTAAAAAAGGGAAGGTGACTCATCTGCGGCTTTCAAGGGAAATCAGGGATAGTATTAAAGCCAAGGAAGTGGCATACAAATTGGCCAGAAATAGCAGTGAACCTGGGGACTGGGAGAAATTTAGAACTCGGCCGAGGAGGACAAAGGGTTTGATTAGGGCAGGGAAAATAGAGTACAAGAGGAAGCTTGCAGGGAACATTAAAATGCAAAATGCAAAAGCTTCTATAGATATGTAAAGAGAAAAAGGTTAGTAAAGACAAATGTCGGTCCCCTGCAGTCAGAATCAGGGGAAGTCATAACTGGGAACAAAGAAATGGCAGACCAATTGAACAAGTACTTTGGTTCGGTATTCACTAAGGAGGGCACAAACAACCTTCCGGATATAAAAGGGGTCAGAGGGCCTAGTAAGAAGGAGGAACTGAGGGAAATCCTTATTAGTCGGGAAATTGTGTTGGGGAAATTGATGGGATTGAAGGCCGATAAATCCCCAGGGCCTGATGGTCTGCATCCCAGAGTACTTAAGGCGATGGCCTTGGAAATAGCGGATCCATTGACAGTCATTTTCCAACATTCCTTAGACTCTGGATCAGTTCCTATGGAGTGGAGGGTAACAATGTAACCCCACTTTTTTAAAAAAGGAGGGAGAGAGAAAACAGGGAATTATAGATTGGTCAGCCTGACATCAGTAGTGGGTAAAATGATGGAATCAATTCTTAAGGATGTCATAGCAGCGCATTTGGAAAGACGTGACAAGTCAGCATGGATTTGTGAAAGGGAAATCATGCTTGACAAATCTTCTGGAATTTTGAGAGGATGTTTCCAGTGGACAAGGGAGAACCAGTTGATGTGTATTTGGACTTTCAGAAGGCTTTCGACAAGGTCCCACACAAGAGATCAATGTGCAAAGTTAAAGCACATGGGATTGGGGGTAGTGTGCTGGGGTAGTGTGCTGATGTAGATGGAGAACTGGTTGGCAGACAGGAAGCGAAGAGTAGGAGTAAATAGGTACTTTTCAGAATGGCAGGCAGTGACTAGTGGGGTACCACAAGGTTCTGTGCTGGGGCCCCAGCTGTTTACATTGTACATTAATGATTTAGACGAGGGGATTAAATGTAGTATCTCCAAATTTGTGGGTGGCAGTGTGAGCTGCGAGGAGGATGCTATGAGGCTGCAGAGTGACTTGGATAGTGCAAATGCATGGCAGATGAAGTATAATGTGGAAAAACAGAGAGACAGACTATTATCTGAATGGTGACAGATTAGGAAAAGGGGAGGTGCAACGAGAGAACCAGGGGTCACAGTCTAAGGATAAGGGGTAAGCCACTTAGGACCGAGATGAGGAGAAACCTCTTCACCCAGAGAGTGGTGAACCTGTGGAATTCTCTACCACAGGAAGTTGTTGAGGCCAATTCACTAAATATATTCAAAAAGGAGTTAGATGTAGTCCTTACTACTAGGGGGATCAAGGGGTATGGCGAGAAAGCAGGAATGGGGTACTGAAGTAGCATGTTCAGCCATGAACTCATTGAATGGCGGTGCAGGCTTGAAGGGCCGAATGGCCTACTCCTGCACCTATTTTCTATGTTTCTATTACATTTGGTTCCCTCATCCAAATCATTTATATATACATATATATAAATATATATAGGCAACTCTTGATTGTCCGCACACGGATGCCACGGAAACCATTGTAACGGGATTTAAAATCCGCTGACATCGGAGTCCTTTCGGCCCGGGAAGCCATCGTACCGGTGCGTTCGGAGTCCTTTCGGCCCTGTAAGCCATCGGGCCGGTGCGTTCGGAGTCCTTTCGGCCCGGGAAGGCATCAGGTTTTAACTTTATAATGTCAATCGCTCTAACGGAGAAATTGTTTACCCAGCATAGCCCAATCCCCGAGGGACCCGGATAATCGAGAGTTGCCTGTATTGTGAATAGCTGGGGCCCAAGCACTGATCCCTGTGGTACCCCACTAGTCACTGCCCGCCACCCCGAAAAAGACCCGTTTTTTTCTACTCTCTGTTTCCTGTCAGTTAACCAATTTTCAATCCGCAACTATATTGTATCCGTTTACATCTATTTGCGCCGTTAATTCGTCTACCTTATAACAGATGCTTTGTGCATTCAGATACAATGCTTTTAAATTTTTCTTTTTAACATTCTTAGACATCTTAAAATTCTTTTGTACTATAGCCAATACATTACCCCCAATTCTATGTGCTTTAATTTTGCACACTAACCTCTTATGTGGGACTTTATCAAAGGCCTTCTGAAAATCCAAATACACCACATCCACTGGTTCTCCCTTATCTATTCTATCAGTTACATCCTCTCAAAATTCCAGTGGGTTTGTCAAACATGATTTTCCTTTCATAAATCCATGTTGACTTTGTTTAATCTCGTTGATATTATCTAAATGTGCTGTTATCACATCCTTTATAATAGACTCTAGCATTTTCCCTACGACTGATAGGCTAACCGGTCTGTAGTTCCCTTGTTTTCTCTCTCCCTCCTTTTTTAAATAGTGGGGTTACATTTGCCACCCTCCAATCTGCAGGAACTGTTCCATAATCTATAGGATTTTGGAAGATGACAACCAATGCATCTACTATTTCCATGGCTACCTCTTTTTTAGTACTCTGGGATGCAGATCATCAGGCCCTGGGGATTTATCAGCCTTCAGTCCCATTAGTTTCTCCAGCACTATTTTCTTACTAATAATCATTTCCTTTAATTCCTCTTGTTCACTAGACCCTTGGTTCCCTCGCATTTCTGGGACGTTATTTGTGCCCTCTTCCGTGAAGGCAGTATTTATTTAATTGTTCTGCCATTTCCGTGTTCCCCATTACAAATTCTCCCGTTTCTGTCTGTAAAGAATCTACATTTGTCTTCACTAATCATTTTTTTTTACGTACTTATAGAAACTTTTGCAGTCGGTTTTTATGTTCCTTGCAAGTTTACTCTCGTACTCTCTTTTTCCCCTCTTAATCAATCTCTTGGTCCTTTTTTGCTGAACTCTAAACTGCTCCCAATCCTCAGGCTTGCTACTTTTTCTGGCAACTTTGTATAACTCCTCTTTGGATCTAATACTATCCTTAATTTCTTTTGTTAGCCACGGTTAGGCCACTTTTCCTTTTTTTTATGTTTTTACGCCAGAAACGAATGTATAACTGTTGCAATTCATTAAATGTTAACCATTGCTGATCCACCGTTATGCCTTTTATTGAATCTTCCTAATCGCATCATAGCCAATTCATTCCTCATACCTTCGTAGTTTCCTTTGTTTCGATTTAGAACCCCAGTTTTGGATTGGACTACTTCACTTTCCATCTTAATAAAGAATTCAATCATATTATGGTCACTCTTCCCGAAAGGACCCCACACAACAAGACTGTTAATTAATTCACCCCTTCTCATTACACAATATCCAATCTAGGGTAACCTGTTCCCTAGTAGGCTCCTCAACATATTGGTCCAAAAAACCATCTCGTACACACTCCAGGAATTCATCTGCCACAGTATTATTACTAATTTGGTTGGCCAATCTATATGTAGATGAAAGTCAATTATGATTACTGTAGTACCCTTGTTACATGCATCTCTAATTTCTTGTTTGATTCCGTCCCCTACACTACCACTACTGTTTGGAGGCTGATAGACAACTCCCACCAATGTTTTCTGCCCCTTGGTGCTCCTTTGCTCTACCCAGATTGATTCTACATCTTGATTTTTCTGAGCCAATATCCTTTCTCACTATTGCTCTGATTTCATCCTTTACTAACAACGCCACACCACCCCCTCTTCCTTTTTGCCTGTCCTTCCTAAATATCGAATATCCTTGGATATTCAGTTCCCAACCCTGGTCATTTTGCAACTATGTCTTTGTAATTGCAACCATATCGTATCCGTTTACATCTATTTGTGCTGGTAATTCGTCTACCTTATTACAGATGCTTTGTGCATTCAGATACAATGCTTTTAAATTTGTCTTTTTAACATTATTAGACATCTTAACATTGTTTTGTACTACAACCCTATTTGTTTTATCGCTATTTTTTCTTACCTGGACCCTAATTGCTTGTGCAGTCTTTTGTTTGTCCCTTCCGGACATAATCTGGTTATCCTTACCGCAATCACTTTCCTCCATTACTTCCTTTTCTTTTCTCTTTAGCATTCTAGGTTTCTCTCCACTGCGACCATCCTCCACCACGCCCCCACCCCCCAGCCCCCCAATCCCCCTTATTTAGTTTAAAGCCCTGTCTACCACCCTAATTATTCGGTTCGCTAGAACTCTGGTCCCAGCATAGTTCAGGTGTAGTCCGTCCCCACGGAACAGCTCTCTCCCGAGTATTGGTGCCATTGCCCCACGAATCGAAACCCACTTCTCCCACACCAACCTCTGAGCCACGCATTCATCTCCCTGATTCTATTGACCCTATGCCAATTTGCTCGTGGCTCAGGTAATAATGTAGAGATTATTACCTTTGTGGTTCTGCTTTTCAATGTAGCCTCGAGCTGTTCAAACACTCCCAGCAGAACCTCTTTCTTAGTCCTACCTATGTCACAGCCTCAGGCAGTGCCCGAGGGGTTGAGAGTCCCTGCACTGAGCCCCAGGCGGTGTCCGGGGGTGGGGGAGGGGTTGTGAGTCCCTGCACTGAGCCCCAGTTTGCAGTGAACTGCAAACACAGCCTGGCTCTGAGTCAGTGAATCAGAGAGAGTCTCACTGATCCTATTCAGACAGTGTGTAACCTGGAGAGAATGGGCCCAGTGAGATCAGACGGTGTGTAACCTGGGGAGGATGGGCCCAGTGAGATCAGATAATGTGTAACCCGGGGGCCCCGTGCGATCAGACAGTGTGTAACTCTGGGAAACCCAGGTGTGCTTGCCGGGAATCTGAGGAAAAGGACAAAAATCTAACAGAAATACTCGGCCCTGAACTTTTATTTTTAAGCAGTAGAACAGTGTACATTACATTCTACTTTGCTCCATCAATATTTGTCTCATTTTCTGCCTTGCCATAATTAGATCTCCCGGAGAATGACGCAGTGATTGAGTTCCACAGCTGGAAGTAAACAGGAATTGTCGACTGAGGAACAGCAGCAGGTGAACCAGCACAGTGAGAGCACCAAACAGAGTGAACTGTTCCAATTCAAAGAGTTTCCATAGATTGACTGGAGAGAAAGATAAGACAAAGTCCAATTTACTCAGAATAAACACTGGTCCTGGAGACAGCAAACAAAGGGTACACGGAAATTTTGAGAATGAGACTGGGAGAGACAGACATTAGGAAGACAGAGACAGACTGGTGAAATGGGCAAATACGTGGCAGATACAACTTAATGCAAATCAGTGTGAAGTGATGCACTTTGGGAGGAACAACATTGAGGCGCAGTATAATCTAAACGGTATTATTTTGAGCGGGTGCTAGAGCAGAAGGATCTTTGGGTGTATATTCTCAAATATTTGAAAATGGCAGCGTCAGTTGATAAGGCATTTAAGAGAGTGTACATTTCGCTTTGTAAATGGTACATTGAACACCAAAACAAGGTGGTCTTGCTAACCCATTACAAATCACTGTTAGGTTGGAGTATTGTGTAAAATTCTGGGCACCACACTTGGAGATGGTATGGAGGAGGTTTACCAGGATTATACCAGGGATGAGGGACTCGTGGAGAGATCGGAAAAGCTGAGATTGTTGCCTTTAGAGCAAAGAAGGTTAAGGGGAGATCTAATAGAGTTAATCAAAATGATGGGGGGGGCAAGTAGGAAGAAATGTTTCCTCTGGCAAGTGGGACGGTAACCAAAGGTTACAGGTTTAAAATAATCGGCAAAAGAATTAAAGAAATTAGGAGAATTTGTTTTTGAGGTTTGATCTGGAATGCATGACTTTAAAAGTGATGGAAGCAAATTCCATTGGAACCTTCAAAAGGCAATTGAACCTACATTTGAAAAGGACGAATTTGCAGCGTTATGTGAAAAAAGCTGTGGTGTGGGGCTAGTTTGGACAGCTTTTCAAACATAGAAACATAGAAAATAGGTGTAGGAGTAGGCCATTCGGCCCTTTTGAGCTTGCACCACCATTCAATAAGATCATGGCTGACCATTCCCTCAGTACCCCTTTCCTGCTTTCTCTCCATACCCCTTGATCCCTTTAGCTGTAAGGGCCATATCTAACTCCCTCTTGAATATATCCAATGAACTGGCATCAACAACTCTCTGCAATAGAGAATTCCACAGGTTAACAACTCTCTCAATGCCGGCACATGCACCGTGGCCCAAATGGCCTCCTGTGTTGTAAGATTGGAAAGAAAGACAGACTTGGATTTATATACCAGACATCTCAAAGCACTTTACTTTTGAAGTGTAGTCACTGTTGTAATGTGGGAAACACGGCAGCCAACACCCACAAATAGCAATGTAATAATGACCAGATAAACTCCAATGATTTCCCCTGCATAAAACCATGCTGACTCTGCTTGACTGAATTATGCTTTTCCAAATGACCTGCTACTGCTTCCTTAATAATGGACTCCAGCATTTTGCCAAATGTTCGGCTAAATGGTCTATAGTTTCTTGCTTTCTGTTTGCCTTTTTTAAATAGGGGCGTTACATTTGCGGTTTTCCAATCTACTGGGACCTCTCCAGAATTCAGGGAATTTTGGTAAATTACAACCACTATCTGTGCAGCCACTTTTAAGACCCTAGGATGTAAGCCATCAGGTCCACGGGACTTGTATGCCGTGAGTCCCATTATTTTACAGAGTACTTTTTTTCTTTAGTGATTGTTTTAACTTCCTCCCTCCCTATAGCCCCTTGATTATCCATTATTGGGATGTTTTTAAGTGTCTTCGACCGTGAAGACCGATACAAAATATTTGTTCAAAGTTTCTGCCATTTCCCTGTTCCACCATTATTAATTCCCCAGTCTATCCTCTAAGAGACCAACGTTTACTTTAGCTACTCTCTTCCATTTTATATACCTATATCTGTACCTCCTTACTATCTGTTTTTATATTTCTTGCTTGTTTACTCTCATAATCTATCTTCCCTCTATTATTTTTTTTTAGTTGCCCTTTGCTGGCTTAAAAAAATTTCCTAATCCTCTGGCCTCCTAATAATGGCTACTTTGTATGCCATTGTTTTCAATTTGATACTATCCTTTACTTCCTTAGTTAGCCACGGATGGTTCTCCCTTTTCTTAGTCTTCCCTTCTCACTCACATATTTTTGTTAAGTTATGAAATATCTCCTTAAATATCTGCCACTGGTTATCACTGTCTTGCACTTTAATCTATTTTCCCAGTCCACTTCAGCCAATTCTGCTTTCATACCTTTGTAATCACCTTTATTTAGAATCAGGATACTGGTGACTTTCTCACCCTCAAACTGAATTTGAAATTCAACCATGCTATGATCACTCTTTCCGAGAGGATCCTTTACAGTGAGATCATTTATTAATGCTGTTTCTATTGCACAGTACCAGATCGAAGATAGCCTGCTCCCTGGTTGGTTCCGCAATGTACTGTTCAAGGAAACCATCCCGGATAGATTCTATGGGCCCAAGTTTCGGGCCGCGCCTACAACGGTGCAGCCCCGACCTGGACGCCCATTTTTCGCGCCACAAAGTGCGCCTAAAAAAAAAACTTCCCTATTCTCTGGCTCCCTGCAGGCCCTCTGGAGCTGGGCGCAGCACAAGCTGTGGGGGGCGGAGCCAGGTCCCTGCGCTGAAAACAGTGCCGGGACCTCTGCACAGGCAGACCTCTTCCCCTCTCCCCCCCCCGACCTCTTCCCCCCTTCCCCCTCCCCCCCGACCTCTTCCCCCTTCCCCCCCCGACCTCTGCCCCCCTTCCCCCCCCGACCTCTGCCCCCCTTCCCCCTTCCCCCCCCCCCCCCAACCTCTGCCCCCCTTCCCCCCCCCCGACCTCCTCTGGGGGGGGGGGGGGGAGCGGGGGTGTCCCAGCACGCTGTTGGAGGACTCCGGTGCTGCAGTCAGTAAGTAGAAAATGTTTTATTTATCGAATTTAAACAATATTTTTACTTTTTATTAATTTTTTTTTGATTGATTTATTGATGATGGCTCTTTTTGTAAAACTGAAGTGTTTAATGTTTGTAAACTTCCCTTTAAACCTCCCCCCATTCCCTCCGCCTGATTTGTAACCTACGCCTGATTTTCTAAGTGTCGACAAGGTTTTTCTGAGCGTACAAAAATCTACACTTACTCCATTCTAAGTTAGTTTGGAGTAAGTTTTCACTGCCTAAACTTTCAAAACGGGCGTAAGTGGCCGGACATGCCCCCTTTTTAAAAAAAAAAAAAAATCTGTTCCAAATTGAAACTGTTCTAACTGACTAGAACTGGAGCAAACTAAATGCCAAGAATTGCAATTTCTAAGATACTCCATTCTAAACCAGTTGCTCCAAAAAAACAGGAGCAAATCAGGCCAAAACTTGGCACCTATGAACTCTTCTTCAAGGCTACTTTGATCAATCTGATTTGTCCAATTAATTTGAAGATTATTGCCATACCTTTCTTATAAGCCTCCATTATTGCTTGATTTATACTCTAACAGTGTAGCAACTGTTAGGGGGCCGAAAGACTACGCCCACCAGTGACTTCTTCCCCTTTTTATTTCTTATCTCCACTCAAACTGATTCTACATCTTGATCTTCTGAGCCAATATAATTTCTCACTACTGCACTGATCTCATCGTTTATTAACAGAACTACCCCACCTTTTCCTTTCTGTCTATCCTTCTGAATTGTTAAATACCCCTGAATATTTAGTTCCCAGCCTTGATCACCTTGCAACCACGTCTCTGTAATGGCTATCAGATCATATGTATCTATATCTATTTTGTGCCATCAATTCATCTATCTTGTTACAAATGCTGCGTGCATTTGGATAAAGTGTTTTTTAATTTTGTCTTTTTACCATTTTTTTCCTGCTTTGGCCCCACTTTCTGATACACTCTTACTTTTATACATTCTGTCCCTTCCTGTCACACTCTGGCTATTATTTCCCCCGCTTCTACCCTGCTCTATTGCCTTCTCTTTGCTCTTTGACTTTTTAAATTTCTGCTCACCTGAACCCTCCTGCCCCCACTATTTAGTTTACATAAAGGGACAAAATCAAATTTAAATGCTTCGCCCTGAACTTTTATTTTTATTAAGCAGAAATAAGTGTATATTATATTACTTCACACCGTCAATATTGTTCTCATTTTCTGCCCTGCAACAATTAGATCTCCCAGGGAATGACAGAGGTCCACAGCTGGTATTTATCAGGTGGTGCAGACTGAGGAACAACTGCAGGTGAACCAGCACAGGATTGTGGGAGAGAGAGAACCTTCCGATTCAAAGACCTTCCGTAGATCGACTGGGGAGAAAGGCCAGAGAAAATCCAATTGACTCAGATACACACTGGTCCTGGGGATAGACTGGGGAGAAAGGTCAGAGAGTCCCATTGACTCAGATACACACTGGTCCTGGGGAGAAGGGTCAGAGGGGGTCCCACTTACTCAGATACACACTGGTCCTGGGGAGAAGGGTCAGAGGGGGTCCCACTTACTCAGATACACACTGGTCCTGGGGAGAAGGGTCAGAGGGGGTCCCACTTACTCAGATACACACTGGTCCTGGGGATGGACTGGAGAGAAGGGTCAGAGAGAGTCCCATTGACTCAGATACACACTGGTCCTGGGGATAGACTGGGGAGAAAGGTCAGAGAGAGTCCCATTGACTCAGATACACACTGGTCCTGGGGATGGACTGGGGAGAAAGGTCAGAGAGGGTCCCATTGTCTTGGACAAACCCCACCCCCCTTTCTATTTTTTTCTCTGTTTCCCATGGTAGCTGGTAATTGTTCTATCATTCACACCCTAGCTAGACTCATTTTGTTTCCTAACTTGTGCCATTACCATCTCAATTTGGCCCATCATCGCTTTTGTCAGACTGCTTGCCCGACATCCAGTTCTGGGTGAGCAGAAATTTTCTCCAATTGAATATTGGGAACACCAAAGCTATTGTTTTCGGTCCCTGCCACAAACTCCGTTCCCTAGCCACTGACTCCATCCCTCTTCCCAACTCTTGTCTGAGGCTGAACCAGACTGTTCGCAAACTTGATGTCATATTTCACCCTGAAATAAGCTTTCAGCCACATATCTGTGGCATAACTAAGACCACCTATTTCCACCTCCATAACATCACCGATCTCTACCCTTGCCTCAGCTTATCGGCTGTTGAAGCCCTCATCCGTTACCTTTAGACGTGACTATTCCAACGCACTCTTGACTGGCCTCCCACATTCTATCCTACATAAACTAGAGGTGATCCAAAACTCGGCTGCCCGTGTCATAACTTGTACCAAGTCCCACTCACCCATCACCCCTGTGCTCGCTGACCTACATTAGTTTGTGGTTAAGCAACATGTTGTTTCAAAATTCTCAGACTTATTTTCAAATCCTCCATGGCCTCACTCCTCCCTATCTCTGTAATCCCATCCAGGCCCACAGCCCCCCCCCCCCCCCAAAGATGTCTGTGCTGCTCTAATTCTAGCCCCCTGAGCATCCCTGATTATAATCGCTCCATCATCGGTGGCCATGCCTTCTGTTGCCTAGACTCCCATGCTCTGGAATTACCTCCCTAAACCTCTCTACCTCTCTTTCCTCCTTCAAGGCGCTCCTTAAAGCATACCTCTTTGACAACAGTCTGGGACAAAATAAATTGGTACTGGAAAAGTATGGGTTAATTAATAAGTCGGTGGATTTGTTAAAGGCTCATTGTGTTTGACTAACTTGATTGAGTTCTTTGAAGTAATGGAGAGAGTTGATGAGGGTAGTGCGGTTGATGCTGTGTACATGGACTTTCAAAACACTTTAGACAACACCACATAATAGACTTGTTAGCAAAATTAAAGCTCATGGGATTAAAGGGATAGATGGATATAAAATTGGCTGCGGGACAGAAAGTAGTGCTGAACGGCTATTTCTTTCAGACTGAAGGTTGGTATACAGTGGTCCCCAAGGGTCGGTATTGGGACCGCTCGTTTTGATGTACATTAATGACCTAGCCTTGGGTATACTGGGCATAATTTCACAATTTCACAGTTTGCAGATGAAACAAAACTCAGAAATGTATTAAACACTGAGGAGCATAGTACCAGACTTCAGGAGGACATACAGACTGATGAAATGGGCAGACACATGGCAGACGCAAACTGACGCAGATAAGTGTGAAGTATTTTGACAGGTAGAATGAGGACATAAGAACATAAGAAATAGGAGCAGGAGTAGACCATACGGCCCTTTGAGCCTGTTCCGCCATTTAATACGATCATGGCTGATAGTCATGGACTCTGGTCCACTTCCCTGCCCGCTCCCCATAATCCCTTACTCCCTTATCGGTTAAGAAACTGTCTATCTTTGTCTTAAATTTATTCAATGACCCAGCTTCCTCAGCTCTCTGAGGCAGCGAATTCCACAGATTTACAACCCTCTGCGAGAAGAAATTCCTCCTCATTTCAGTTTTAAATGGGTGGCCCCTTATTCTAAGATTATGCCCCCTAGTTCTGGCCTCCCCTATCAGTGGAACCATCCTCTCTGCATCCACCTTGTCAAGCCCCTCATAATCTTATACGTTTTTTAAAAATCACCTCATTCTTCTGAATTCTAATGAGTAGAGGCCCAACCTCCTCAACCTTTCCTCCTAAGTCAACCCCCTCGTTTCTGGAATCAACCTAGTGAATCTTCTTTTAGCTGCCTCCAAAGCAAATATATCCTTTCTTAAATATGGAAACCAAAACTGTATGCAGTACTCCAGGTGTGGCCTCACCAATACGCTGTATAACTGTAGCAAGATTTCCCTGCTTTTATATTCCATATCCCTTTGCAATAAAGGCCAAGATTCCATTGGCCTTCCTGATCACTTGTTGTACCTGTATACTAACCTTTTGTGTTTCATGCACCAGGTCCCGCTGTACTGCAGCACTTTGCAATTTTTCTCCATTTAAATAATAACTTGCTCTTCGATTTTTTTTTTTTTCCTCTGCCAAGTGCATAACCTCTCTCTTTCCAACATTATATTCCATCTGCCAAATTTTTGCCCATTCATTTAGTCTCTGTCCTTTTACAGGTTTTTTGTGTCCTCCTCACACATTGCTTTCCTTCCCATCTTTGTATCATCAGCAAACTTGGCTACGTTACACTCGGTTCCTTCATCCAAGTCATTAATATAGATTGTAAATAGTTGGGGTCCCAGCACTGATCCCTATGGCACCCCACTAGTTACTGAGTGCCAACCCGAGAATGAACCATTTATCCCAACTCTGTTTTCTGTTAGTTAACCAATCCTCTATCCATGCTAATGTATTACCCCCAACCCCGTGAACTTTTATCTTGTGCAGTAGCCTAAAGTGGACTGGGAAAATAGATTAAAGTGCAGGACGGTTGATGAACAGTGATGTACATTTAAGGAGATATTTCATAACTCTCAAGAAAAATATATTTCAGTGAGGAGGAAAGGGTGTAAAAGAAAAGATAGCCATCCGTGGCTAACTAAAGAAATAAAGGATTGTATCGAATTAAAAGCAAGGGCATACAAGATAGACTATGAAAGTAAATTATCACAAAATGCAAAAAAACATAGCAAGAATTTCTACAGGTATATAAAAAAGAAAAGAATGGTTGAAGTAAATGTTGGTCCTTAGAGGACGAGACTGGGAAATTAGTAATGGGAAACATGAAGCTGGCAGAAACTCTGAACAAATATTTTGCATCAGTCTTTACGATAGAGGACACTAAAAATATCCCAACAGTGGATAGTAAAGGGGCTTGTCGGGGGGGAGGAACTTAACACAATCACAATCACTAAGGAGGTAGTACTCAGTAGGATAATGGGACTAAAGGCAGATAAATCCCCTGGACCTGATGGCTTGCATCCTAGGGTCTTAAGAGAAGTAGTGGCAGGGATTGTGGATGCATTAATTGTAATTTACCAAAATTCCCTGGATTCTGGGGAGGTCCCAGCAGATTGGAAAACTGCAAATGTAACGCCCCTATTTGAAAAAGGAGGCAGACAAAAAGCAGGAAACTATAGACCAGTTACCCTAACATCTGTGGTTGGGAAAATGTTGGAGTTCATTATTAAAGAAGCAGTAGCAGGACATTTGAAAAAGCATAATTCGGTCAGGCAAAGTCAGCATGGATTTATGAAGGGGAAGTCATGTTTTACAAATTTACTGGAATTCTTTGAGGATGTAACAAACAGGGTGGATAAAGGGGAACCAGTGGATGTGGTGTATTTGGACTTCCAGAAGGCAATTGACAAGGTGCCACATAAAAGGTCACTGCACAAGATAAAAGTTCATGGGGTTGGGGGTACAGGTGCAGCGTCCAAAATCCGGAGTTCCGGAATGTTCTGGTATCTGGACTCCGGGACGATCCGTGGCAGGGTTGTCTGGAATCCGTAAAATGTTCCGAAATCCAGACCGGACGACCCTGCCAACCTCAGGGCCTTGCCGCTGCCCAGCCTGACAAACTCCTTGGCGAATGGTCCGAACAGTCCTTCGGCAGGAATTCCCTCATTCTCCTCCCCCGGCTTTCTGACGTTCTGAAAATACCCGAACCTAGGCCCGGGTATTTCCAGATTTGTGACGTCAGAAAACAAATCTAAAATACGGAACGGCCTCGGTCCCGAGGGTTCCGGATTTTAGGCGCTGCACCTGTAATATATTAGCATGGATAGAGGATTGGCTAACTAACAGAGAACAGAGAGTTGGGATAAATGGTTCATTCTCGGTAACTAGTGAAGTGCTACAGGGATCCGTGCTGGGACCCCAGCTATTTACAACACTTGGATGAAGGGACAGAGTGTAATGTAGCCAAGTTTGCTGAGTATACAAAGATGGGAGGAAAAACAATGTGAGAGGAGGACTCAAAAAATCTGCAAAAGGACATACAGGCTAAGTGAGTGGGCAAAAATATGGCAGATGGAGTATAATGTTGGAAGTGTGAGGTTATGCACTTTGGCAGAAAAAAATCGAAGAGCAAGTTATTATTTAAATGGAGAAAAATTGCAAAGTGCTGCAGTACAGTGAGACCTGGGGGTCCTGGTGCATGAAACACAAAAGGTTAGTATGCAGGTACAGCAAGTGATCAGGAAGGCCAATGGAATCTTGGCCTTTATTGCAAAGGGAATGGAGTACAAAAGCAGGGAAGTCTTGCTACAGCTATACAGGGTATTGGTGAGGCCACACCTGGAATATTGCATACAGTTTTGGTTTCCATATTTAAGAAAGGATATACTTACTTTGGATGCAGTTCAGAGAAGGTTCACTCGGTTGATTCTGGAGATGAGGGGATTGACTTATGAGGAAAGGTTGAGTAGGTTGGGTCTCTACTCATTGGAATGCAGAAGAATGAGAGGGGATCTTATCACAATGTATAAGATTGAGGGGGCTTAGCAAGGTGGATGCAGAGAGGATATTTCCACTGATAGGGGAGACTAGAACTAGGGGCATAATCTTAGAATAAGGAGCCGCCCATTTAAAACTGAGATGAGGAGGAATTTCTTCTCTCGGAGGGTTGTAAATCTGTGGAATTTGCTGCTTCAGAGCTGAAGAAGCTGGGACATTGAATAAATTTAAGACTGAGATAGACAGTTTCTTAACCGATAAGGGGTTATTGGGAGCGGGTAGGGAAGTGGACGTGAGTCCATGATTGGATCAGCCATGATATTAAATGGCAAAGCAGGCTCGAAGGACCGTATGCCCTACTCCTGCTCCTATTTCTTATGTTCTTATGTTCTAACCTTTTATGTGGCACCTTGTCAAAAGCCTTCTGGAAGTCCAAATACACCACATCCACTGGTTCCCTTTATCCACCCTGTTTGTTACATCCTCAAAGAATTCAGCAAATATGTCAAACATAAATTCCCCTTCATAAATCCATGCTAACTCTGCCTGACTGAATTATGAATTTTTCAAATGTCCTGCTACTGCTTTAATAATGGACTCCATCATTTTCCCAACCAGAGATGTTAGGCTAACTGGTCTATAGTTTCCTGCTTTTTGTCTGCCTCCTTTTTCAAATAGGGGTGTTACATTTGCAGTTTTCCAATTTGCTGGGACCTCCCCAGAATCCAGAGAATTTTGGTAAATTACAAGCAATGCATCCACTATCCCTGCTGCTATTTCTCAAGATCCTAGGATCCATGCCATCAGGTCCAGGGCATTTATCTGCCTTTAGTCCCATTATCGTACTGAGTACCACCTCCTTAGTGATTGTGTTAAGTTCCTCCCCCCCCATATCCCCTTGACTATTCACTGTTGGATTATTTTTAGTGTCCTCTACTGTAAAGACTGATACAAAATATTTGTTCTAAGTTTCTGCCGTCCCCATTCTAAGGGACCAATATTTACTTTAGCCACTTTTTTTTTTCCCTTTTTTATATACCTATAGAAACTCTTGCTCTCTGTTTTTATATTTCGTGCTAGTTTACTTTCATAGTCTATCTTCCTTAATCATTTTTTTAGTCATTCTTTGCTGGCTTTTAAAAGCTTCCCAATCATCTGTCCTCCCACTAGTTTTGGCCACTTTGTATGCCCTTGTTTTTAATTGGATACCGTCCTTTATTTATTTCTTTTGCCACGGGTGGCTATCTTTTTTCTTTTACACCCTTTCCTCCTCACTGGAATATATTTTTTCTTGAGAGTTGTGAAATATCTCCTTAAATGTACACCACTGTTCATCAATCGTCCTACACTTTAATCTCTTTTCCCAGTCCACTTTAGGCAACTCTGCCCTCATACCTTTGTAGTCTCCTTTATTTGCGCTGGTTTGAGATCCAACTTTCTTGCCCTCCATCTGAATTTGAAATTCAATCATGCTATGGTCACTCATTCCAAGGGGGTCCTTTACTACGAGATTGTTTATTAATCCTGTCTCATTACACAGGACCAGATCTAAGATAGCCTGCCCCCTGGTTGGTTCTGTTACATACTGCTCAAGGAACCTGTCCCTTATGCACTCTATGAACTCTTCCTCCAGGCTCCTCTGTCCAATTTGATTTGTCCAATCAATATGGAGGTTAAAATCACCCCTGATCATTGCTGTTCCCTTTTTTACAAGTCCCCATTCTTGGTTTATACTCCGACCAGGCAATATGCACTAAATGGTCCAATTTTAAAGTGCAAATGCAGGTACTGAGATGTCTGGAAACATAGAAACATAGAAAATAGGTGCAGGAGTAGGCCATTCAGCCCTTAGAGTCTGCACCGCCATTCAATAAGATCATGGCTGATCATTCCCTACCCATACTGATTCCACATCATCCAGGCTAAATGTCCCTCCTTACTATTGCATTAATTTCCTCTTTAACCAGCAACACAACCCCACCTCATTTTCCTCTCTGTCTATCCTTCCTAAATGCTGAATACCCTTGGATGTTGAGAGTGTATGTACCAAATCTTTGACGGTGGCAGGACAAGTTGAGAAGCCTGTTAAAATGTGTGTGGGGTCTTTGGCTTTATTAATAGAGTAAAACAGCAAGTAGGTTGTGCCAAATCTTTACAAACACTAGTTCGGCCTCAGCTGGCATATTGTGTTCAATTCCGGGCACCGCAATTTTGGAAGGATGTGCAGGCCTTGGAGAGGGTGTGGAAGATATTTCCTGGAATGGTACCAGGAATGAGGGGCTTCACACTCTGCTGTAACCTGGAATGAATTGATTTGCAGGTAACAAATTAACTGAGATGGTGAATCCATCAAAATAACACAGTCAGATTCAAGGCCCTGCTCCTGGGGAAGGTGATCAGGCCTCCGGAACAAGTGAAGCGACGACTCCTTCTCCCGGAGGTTTACAAAACTACAATACTCCAAGCTTTTATCAAAAAACAGGTTAGTAGAATGAAACTCATTTCAAATGAGTGTTCTTGCAGAGAGCCGGCACGGGTTCGACGGGCCAAATGGCCTCCTTCTGTGCTGTAACCATTCTATGAATTAAATCATTTCTGAACAATTACTACAAAAAAACTCTGCCCATTCGCTTACTGATCTGCCAAAAAATACATAATATAATCACTAATATGAACAATGTGGCATATTTGGGTTTCTGTTATCTATCGCTGTACCTTATTATTTCAGGGTTTTTTTTGCCAGAAATGCTAATGATAGAAATTGCTTTGTGTGTAGAATGGGCACCGCCCTTTGAACACGCACGTAATCATGTGGCCACAAGCAAAATCTCAATTGCGCTGATCCCTTTAATTTAAATAAAATAAGCAGGTTGTCAGCCCCACTTGCACATGTGGCTGTCAATTTCACCATTGCTGGCGCCAAATAATGGCAACCTGCAGCTGAAAGTGGAGGAGCACTTTGGCTGTCGGTAACTAAGTGAAGATTGTGGACAATGGCCGGCACAGCAGATCCAGTTTCCGGACACTGCTTTCTTGGTTTTGCAGGAGGTAGTCTCCAAAAAATAATAATTTTTATTTATATAGTGCCTTAAACGTAGTAAAAGTCCCAAGGCGCTTCACAGCAGTGTTGCAAGACAAAACAGATAAATTTGACACCGAGCCACAGAAGAAGAAATTAAGGCAGATGACCAAAAGCCTGGTTAAAGGGGTAGGTTTTACGGAGCATCTTAAAGGAGAGGTTTAGGGAGAGTGTTCTCGAGCTGAAGGCATGGCTACCGATGGTTGAGTAGTTTTAATGAGGGAAGAATTTGAGGAGCGCAGTCATCTTGGGGGTTGTGAGGCTGAAAAAGATTACAGGACATGGAGTTATTTTATAAACAAGGATGAAAATTTTGAAATCGAGGCGTTGGCTCCCGGTTAAACAATGTAGGTCTCCATAAAATGGCTACAATGCAGGAAGAAGTTCAATACCCTCACACAGCATACCTAAAATAAGCCTACTAACTCATTTATATCATTACTCTCACATTAGCCTTGGATTACCTTTTGCCTGGCACACTCAACCCTTCCCTCAATTACCTGAGCGCTCCCCGATTCACTACGATTTCCTATCTGTGTATTGAGCCATTCATTGGCAGCAACATCACCTGGATGTGGGTAATACAATTTCTGCTAAACCAGAAAAATAACATCATAACACACCAGGTTTTATAGATGCATGTAATTCTGAAGACTTCCGATTGTGATGGTTTAATAACACTTGTCTTATATCGCTGACTCCTGTTTTATAAAGCATGCTTTTTGTAGGCGTCACACTTACGGCTGCCCTCGTCACATTCACTTCATGTTACACATCAAACTTCACAATACAGACATTACAACTGGAGTGTAACACCTCTCTCCCCCTGTTTCTGGGGCCGGGTCAGTGGGGTGTGGAGCCAGGTCGATGGAGTGGGGTGGGGGTCTGCGGGCTGGGTCGGTGGGGTGGGAATAGCAGGATAGCTCAGATGAATACGTGGCTTGAGGAGTGGTGCAGAAGGGAGGGATTCAAATTCCTGGGACATTGGAACCGGTTCTGGGGAAGGTGGGACCAGTACAAACCGGACGGTCTGCACCTGGGCAGGATCGGAACCAATGTCCTACGAGGAGTGTTTGCTAGTTGGGGAGGAGTTAAACTAATATGGCAGGGGGATGGGAACCTATGCAGGGAGACGGAGGGAAGTAGAATGGAGGCAGAAGCAAAAGATAGAAAGAAGAAAAGTGAAAGTGGAGGGCCCAGAAACCAAAAGCAAAAAGGGCCACATTACAGCAAAATTCTAAAGGGGCAAAGTGTGTTAGAAAGACCAGCTTGTAGCGAGGAGTATTCAGAATAAGGTGGACGAATTAACTGCGCAGATAGCAGTTAACAGATATGATGTAATTAGCATCACGGAGACATAGCCCCAGGATGACCAAGGCTGGGAACTCAACATCCAGGGGTCTCCAACATTTAGGAAGGATAGACAGAAAGGAAAAGGAGGTGGGGTGGCATTGCTGGTTAAAGAGGAAATTAATCTAATAGTAAGAAAGGACATTAGCTTGGATGATGTGGAATCTGTATGGGTGGAGCTACGGAATACCAAAGGGCAGAAAACGCTAGTAGGAGTTGTGTACAGACTACCAAACAGTAGTAGTGAGGTTGGGGACAGCAGCAAACAAGAAATTAGGAATGCATGCAATAAAGGTACAGCAGTTATCATGGGTGACTAATCTATATATTGGGCTAACCAAACTGGTAGCAATGCGGAGGAGGAGGATTTCCTGGAGTGTATTAGGGATGGTTTTCTAGACCAATATGTCGAGGAACCAACCAACTAGTGAGCTGGCCATCCTAGACTGGGTGATGTGTAACGAGAAAGGACTAATTAGCAATCTTGTGTGAGGCCCCTTGGGGAAGAGTGACCATAACATGGTAGAATTCTTTATTAAGATGGAGAGTGACAGTTGATTCAGAAACCAGGGTCCTGAACTTAAGGAAAAGTAACTTCGATGGTTTGAGGCATGAATTGGCTAGAATAGACTGGCAAATTATACTTAAAGGGTTGATGGTGGATAGGCAATGGCAAACATTTAAAGATCACATGGATGAACTTCAGCAATTGTACATCCCTGTCTGGAGTAAAAATAAAATGGGATAGGTGGCTCAACCGTATAGGAGCAGAGAGGTCTTACTGCAGTTGTACAGGGCCTTAGTGAGGCCTCACCTGGAATATTGTGTTCAGTTTTGGTCTCCTAATCTGAGGAAGGACGTTCTTGCTATTGAGGGAGTGCAGCGAATGTTCACCAGACTGATTCCAGGGATGGCTGGACTGTCATATGAGGAGAGCCTGGATCAACTGGGCCTTTATTCACTGGAGTTTGGAGGATGAGGGGGGGATCTCATAGAAACGTATAAGATTCTGACGGGACTGGACAGGTTAGATGCGGGTCGATTGTTCCCGATGTTGGGGAAGTCCAGAACCAGGGGACACAGTCTTAGGATAACGGGTAGGCCATTTAGGACTGATGAGGAGAAATTTCTTCACTCAGAGTTGTTAACCTGTGGAATTCCCTGCCGCAGAGAGTTGTTGATGCTAGTTCATTGGATATATTCAAGTGGGAGTTAGATAAGGCCCTAACGGCTAAGGGGATCAAGGGGTATGGAGAGAAAGCATGAAAGGGGTACTGAGGGAATGATCAGCCATGATATTGAATGGTGGTGCAGGCTCGAAGGGCCGAATGGCCGAATGGCCTACTCCTGCACCTATTTTCTATGTTTCTATGAATTTGAATCCCTCCCTTCTGCACCACTCCTCAAGCCATCTGAGCTATCCTGCAATTCCTACTCTGACTAGCACGTGACACTGGTAGCAATCCTGAGATTACTACTTTTGAGGTCTTACTTTTAGCTCCTAGCTCCCTAAATTCGTCTTGTAGGACCTCATCCTGTTTTTTTTACCTATAACATTGGTACCTATTTGCACAACGACAACTGGCTGTTAACCCTCCCCCTTCAAAATGTTCTGCACCCGCTCCGAGACATCCTTGACCCTTGCACCAGGGAGGCAACATACTATCCTGGACTCTCGGTTGCGGCCGCAGAAATGTCTTTCTATTCCCCTTACAATAGAATCCCCTATCACTATCGCTCTCCCACTCTTATCAATGAGAATGCTGCACATGATTGGTGGTCCAGGCCCACGTGACTCCAGCATTGCCGTACATACGGGGAAGTTATCTCACTGTATGCTGCACATCGAATGAAGGCCTCCGAACGGAATCGTGCGTACCTCCGTGACCACCAGGTATTCCCGTAATTTTTTTTCGGGTCGGAGGCGTTCGTCCAATTTTCTCCCCAATAGTGCTGAGATGAGGCTGGGATATTACAACCACCTCTGGTCTAAAAGTCGTCTATTCGATTTATCAAAGAATATCTGAAATAATAAGTGGAGGGATCATCCTTGGTATCGTATTTGAATTACCAGGTTAGGAACATCATGAGTAAGATATAGAATAAAGTTCCATCAACACTGTACTATCAAACACTCCCATGGCTGGTGCGGTATGGATTAGTGTAATGAATGTAATGACTCATAGAAACATAGAAAATCGATGCAGGAGTAGGCCATTCGGCCCTTCGAGCCTGCACCGCCATTCAATGAGTTCATGGCTGAAAATGCAACTTCAGTACCCCATTCCTGCTTTCTCCCCATACCCCTTGATCCCCCTAGTAGTAAGGACTACATCTAACTCATTTTTGAATATATTTAGTGAATTGGCCTCAACAACTTTCTGTGGTAGAGAATTTCACAGGTTCACCACTCTCTTGGTGGTGAAGTTTCTCCTCATCTCGGTCCTAAATGGCTTACCCCTTATCCTTAGACTGTGACCCCTGGTTCTGGACTTCCCCAACATTGGGAACATTCTTCCTGCATCTAACCTGTCTAAACCCGTCAGAATTTTAAACATTTCTGTGAGATCCCCTCTCATTCATCTGAACTCCAGTGAACACAAGCCCAGTTGATCCAGTCTTTCTTGATATGTCAGTCCTGCCATCCCGGGAATCAGTCTGGTGAACCTTTGCTGCACTCCCTCAATAGCAAGAATGTCCGTCCTCAAGTTAGGAGACCAAAACTGTACACAATACTCCAGGTGTGGCCTCACCAAGGCCCTGTACAACTGTAGTAACACCTCCCCGCCCCTGTACTCAAATCCCCTCGCTATGAAGGCCAACATGCCATTTGCTTTCTTAACCGCCTGCTGTACCTGCATGCCAACCTTCAATGACTGATGTACCATGACACCCAGATCTCATTGCACCTCCCCTTTTCTTAATCTGTCACCATTCAGATAATAATCTGTCTCTCTTTTTACCACCAAAGTGGATAACCTCACATTTATCCACATTATACTTCATCTACCATGCATTTGCCCACTCACCTAACCTATCCAAGTCACTCTGCAGCCTCATAGCATCCTCCTCGCAGCTCACACTGCCACCCAACTTAGTGTCATCCGCAAATTTGGAGATACTACATTTAATCTCCTCATCTAAATCATTAATGTACAGTGTAAACAGCTGGGGCCCCAGCACAGAACTTTGCGGTACCCCACTAGTCACTGCCTGCCATTCTGAAAAGTACCCATTTACTCCTGCTCTTTGCTTCCTGTCTGACAACCAGTTCTCAATCCATGTCAGCACACTACCCTCAATCCCATGTGCTTTAACTTTGCACATTAATCTCTTGTGTGGGACCTTGTCGAAAGCCTTCTGAAAGTCCAAATATACCACATCAACTGATTCTCCCTTGTCCACTCTACTGGAAACATCCTCACAAAATTCCAGAAGATTTGTCGAGCATGATTTCCCTTTCACAAATCCATGCTGACTTGGACCTATCATGTCACCTCTTTCCAAATGCGCTGCTATGACATCCTTAATAATTGATTCCATCATTTTACCCACTACTGAGGTCAGGCTGACCAATGTATAATTCCCTGTTTTCTCTCCCTCCTTTTTTAAAAAGTGGGGTTACATTGGCTACCCTCCACTCGATAGGAACTGATCGAGTCAATGGAATGTTGGAAAATGACTGTCAATGCATCTGCTATTTCCAAGGCCACCTCCTTAAGTACTCTGGGATGCAGTTCATCAGGCCCTGGGGATTTACCGGCCTTCAATCCCATCAATTTCCCCAACACGATTTCCCTCAGTTCCTCCTTCTTACTCGACCCTCTGACCCTTTTTATATCCGGAAGGTTGTTTGTGTCCTCCTTAGTGAATAGCGAACCAAAGTACTTGTTCAATTGGTCTGCCATTTCTTTGTTCCCCGTTATGACTTCCCCTGATTCTGACTGCAGGGGACCTACGTTTGTCTTTACTAACCTTTTTCTCTTTTACATATCTATAGAAGCTTTTGCAGTCCGTCTTAATGTTCCCTGCGAGTTTCCTCTCGTACTCTATTTTCCCTGCCCTAATCAAACCCTTTGTCCTCCTCTGCTGAGTTCTAAATTTCTCCCAGTCCCCGGGTTCACTGCTATTTCTGGCCAATTTGTATGCCGCTTCCTTGACTTTAATACTATCCCTGATTTCCCTTGATAGCCATGGTTGAGCCACCTTCCCTTTTTTATTTTTACGCCAGGCAGGGATGTACAATTGTTATAGTTCATCCATGCGGTCTCTAAATGTCTGCCATTGCCCATCCACAGTCAACCCCTTAAATATCATTCGCCAATCTATCCTAGCCAATTCAAGCCTTATACCTTCAAAGTAACCCTTCGTTAAGTTCTGGACCATGGTCTCTGAATTAACTGTTTCATTCTCCATCCTAATGTAGAATTCCACCATATTATGGTCACTCTTCCCCAAGGGGCCTTGCACAACGAGATTGCTAATTAATCCTCCCTCATTACACAACACCCAGTCTAAGATGGCCTCCCCCCAGTTGGTTCCTTGACATATTAGTCTAGAAAACCATCCTTTATGCACTCCAGGAAATCCTCCTCCACCGTATTGCTTCCAGTTTGGATAGCCCAATTTATATGCATATTAAAGTTACCCATGATCACTGCTGCACCTTTATTGCATGCATCCCTAACTTCCTGTTTGATGCCCTCCCCAACATCACTACTACTGTTTGGAGGTCTGTACACAACTCCCACTAATGTTTTTTGCCCTTTGGTGTTCTGCAGCTCTACCCATATAGATTCCACATCATCCAAGCTAATGTCCTTCCTAACTATTTCATTAATCTCCTCTTTAACCAGCAATGCTACCCCACCTCCTTTTCCTTTTATTCTATCCTTCCTGAATGTTGAATACCCTTGGATGTTGAGTTCCCAGCCCTGATCATCCTGGAGCCACGTCTCTGTAATCCCAATCACATCATATCTGTTAACATCTATTTGCACAGTTAATTCATCCACCTTATTATGGATACTCCTTGCATTAAGACACAAAGCATTCAGACTTGTTTTTTTAACACCCTTTGTCCTTTTAGAATTATGATGCAGTGTGGCCCTTTTTGTTTCTTGCCTTTGTTTACTCGGCCTTCCACTATTGCTTTTTACCTTTCTACCATCTGTTTCTGACTCCATATTACTTTGCCCTGTCTCGCTGCATAGGTTCCCATCCCCCTGCCATATCAGTTTAAACACTCCTGAACTGCATTAGCAAATGTTACCCCGAGGACATCAGTTCCAGTCCTGCCCAAGTGCAGACCGTCCCTTTTGGAAAGGTCCCACTTCCCCCAGAACTGGTTCCAATGTCCCAGTAATTTGAATCCCTCCCTCTTGCCCCACTGCTCAAGCCACGTATTTATTCTAACTATCCTGCTTCCTCTACTCTGATTTGCATGTGGCACTCGTAGCAATCCAGAGATTACTACCTTTTTGAGGTCCTACTTTTTAATTTGACTCCTAGCTCCCTAAATTCAGCTTGTCGGACCTCTTCCAGCTTTTTACCTACATCGTTGGTACCTACATGTACCATGACAACTGGCTGTTCACCATCCCTCTCCAGAATGCTCTGCAGCCGCTCCGAGACATCCTTGACCCTTGCACTCGGGAGACAACATACCATCCTGGAGTCTCGGTTGCGGCCGCAGAAACTCCTATCTATTCCCCTTACAATAGAGTCCTCTATCACTATAGCTCTCCCACTCTTTTTCCTGCCCTTCTGTGCAGCAGAGCCACCCATGGTGCCATGAACCTGGCTGCTGGTGCCTTCCCCTGGTAAGTCATCTCCCCCAACAGTATCCAAAACGGTGTATCTGTTTTGGAGGGAGATGTCCGCAGGGGACTCCTGCACTACCTTCCTGCTCTTGCCTTGTCTCTTGGTCACCCATTCACTATCTGTCCTAACCTTTACCTGGGGTGTGACCAACTCACTAAATGTGCTATCCACAACATTCTCAGCATTGCACATGCTCCGTGAGTCCACCGGCAGCTCCAGTGCCGTCATGCGGTCTGTCAGGAGCTGCAGCTGGACACACTTACCACACACATAGTAGTCAGGGACACTGGAAGCGTCCCTGATTTCCCACATCACACAGGAGGAGCGTGACACGGGTCTGAGCTCTCCTGCCATGACTTAATCCTTAAATTAATTTACTTACTAAAATGTAGTTAAACACCAAACGGCTACTTAGTAGTTCGCTGCCAATGAAACCAATCTAAAAGTCAGTCTAAAAGAGAGTTATACTTACCAGTCGAACAGCCAACCATTTACCAGCTTGGCTGTGATGTCACCCCTCGATTTCGCACCCCTCTATCTTTGTCTGCAGCTGGTTGGGCTGGTCTCTGGGCCTCGATCTCCTACTCTCGCACTCCTTATCAGCTGCTCTAGTGTCAGCACTGCTAGGAAAAACAAAACAAAACAGCACCTGCCACCCCCACTTGCCCTTAAAACTCACCCACTTACCAAACTCACAAATGCCACTCTATGCTGCTCAAAAGACTTGTTACTGTAAACTGCCTCAGCTGTAAACCTGATCCAACTTTATTCATGCCCAAAGTAACCCACGTGACATGGTAGCCACACTTATATGCCAGTGACCGCGCATACGCTCGTACAGCCCGATGACCTCCGACAGTGATGCCCCCTCTGGTGTCTGGTGACCCCAAGCATAAATACATAACAACATCCTCTTTCAAGATCTTAATATCAGTCTTTTTACAAATTAAGACGGTCTGGGACTTTCCGCTTACGAGTTGATCGTCTCAGTTCAACTTCAGTTGTAGGCGAGCGTTCTGAGTCAGTTGTGACTGAAGGCTGAGTAACCGATCTGATGGGAGTGGTAATGACCACATCAGAGACTGGAGGTCCAGTTTCAATACTGACAGCAAAGTTCTCTGATGAATGAGCATTGGTTGGTTGGTCGCTGCATCTTCCTCAAGCGGTTCCAGTTCATCCGTGTGCCGCAGTTTTATCTGACCAACTTGTTTCCTGCATGTTTGCCCATTCTTGAGCACGACAATAAACACTCTGTTACCCTCCTTGGCTGTAACAGTACCGGCGATCCACTTTGGACCTTGACCATAGTTCAGTACATAAACCGGATCGTTGACAGAGATGCCATGTGACACATCAGCACAATCATGATACCCTTGCTGAATTTGACATCTGTTTTCAACACGATCATTCAGATCGGGATGAACGAGAGAGAGCTTGGTCTTGAGATTTCTCCATCAGTAGTTCAGTAGGGGAGACCCCAGTAAGCGTATGAGGTCTGGTCCTGTAACTGAGCAGTATACAGGACAAGCGAGTCTGCAGTGAACCCTGAGTTACACGTTTCATACTCTGCTTGATCGTTTGAACAGCACCCTCTGCTTGACCATTAGAAGCAGGTTTGAATCGGACTGACCTCACATGTTTAATGCCATTGAGTTCCATGAACTCTTGAAACTCCAGACTTGTGAAATAAGATCCGTTGTTGCTCACAACGATGTCAGGCAAACCACGAGTAGCAAACATGACTTGAAGGCTCTCAATAGTAGCTGTAGACGTAGTGGATGACATAAATAATACACTCTATCCACTTTGAATATGCATCCACCACAACAAAAAACATCTTTCCAAGGAAAGGTCCCGCAAAATCGATGTGGCTCCTTGACCATGGTTTGGATGGCCACGAATAAAGACTTGGCGGAGATTCCACTGGTACTTTACTTAGCTGCATGCAAGCATTGCACTGGTGCACACATGATTCCAGATCAGAGTCAATTCCAGGCCACCATACATGAGACCTAGCAATGGACTTCATCATGACAATACCGGGATGAGTGCTATGTAGTTCACGTACAAATTTTTCTTTACCTTTCTTAGGCATAACAGCATGATTACCCCACAGTAAACAATGGACAGTTCATCTTTGCGATGGTTGTAAGGTTTGGTCTCATCACACATTTCCATAGGTATTGCAGACCAATCACAACACATAACAACATCCCCTTTCAAGATCTTAATATCAGTTTTTTTACAAATTAAGATGGTCTGGGACTTTCTGCTCATGAGTTGATCGTCTCAGTTCAACTTCAGTTCTAGATGAGCATTCTGAGTCAGTGCATTGGCACAATTCTCAGTGCCAGGTCTATGATGAATAACGTAATCATGGGCAGACAATGTCAATGCCCCACCTCTGGATATGGGACGATGCATTGGTATTAATACCTTTGTTTTCCGAAAACAATGAAAAGAGTGGCTTGTGATCCGTTTCGAGTTCAAAACTAAGACCAAACAGGTACTGATGCATCTCTTTGACCCCATACACGCAGGCCAAAGCTTCTTTTTCTACCATGCTGTAAGCTCTTTCTGCCTTTGACAAACTTCTCGAAGCATACGCAACAGGTTATAGTTTACCCGACTCAATTGCGTGTTGGAGTCAACAGCCAATCCCATATGATGAAGGATCACAGGCCAATACAAGACGCTTACATGGATCATAATGAACAAGCAACTTGTTTGAACAGAGCAGATTCTTAACTTTCTAAAAGGCTCTATTTTGAGACACACCCCAGACCCAGTTGTCGCCTTTTCTGAGTAGCACGTGCAGTGGCTGTAACAAAGTGCTCAATCTGGGTAAGAAATTACCAAAGTAGTTGAGTAGCCCAAGGAATGACTGTCACATTCTGAGGCCTGGGTGCATTTTTGATGGCCTTGGTTTTCGAATCAGTAGGCCTGATGCCATCAGCAGGAATTCAACTTCAGGTGCCATGAAGACACACTTCAAACGTTTCAGCCTGAGTCCCACTTTGTCCAGACGATGTAGGACTTCTTCAAGATTGTTCAGATGTTCAGTAGTGTCACGACCTGTGACCGGAATGTCATCTTGAAACACAACATTTCTAGGAACGGACTTCAGTAAACTCTCCATATTCCTCTGAAATATGGCTGCAGCTGAACGAATTACAAAAGGGCACCTGTTGTAGACAAACAGTCCTTTATGGGTGTTGATGCAGGTGAGTTTCTTCAAAGTGTCAACAAGCTCCTGTGTCATATTGGCTGACGTCAGATCCAGTTTAGTGAACGACTTTCCACCAGCTGCATGGCGAACAGGTCATCAGTCTTTGGTAACGGGTACTGATCCTGTTTTGAAAATCGATTAATCGTAACCTTGTAGTCTCCACAAATCCTGACAGTGCCATCACTCTTCAACACAGGAATAATAGGTCTGGCCCACTCTTTAAATTCGACCGGTGCTATGACCCCTTCATGCTGGAGTCTGTCAAGCTCAATTTCAACCTTCTCCCTCATCATGTAAGGAACAGACCGAACTTTATGACAGACAGGCCTCTCATCAGAATCCAGGTGAATCTGCACCTTGGCTCCAGTAAAATTAACAATGCCCAGTTCAAACAAAGAAGGAAACTTCTTCAACATTTGAGCACACGAAGTGTCATAGACATCGCTTTGATATAATTCCAATTGCACTTGATTTTCTCGAGCCAATTCCTGCCGAACAGCGTTGGACCATTACCTGGGACGATCCAGAACGGTAGATCATGAACCACACCATCATATGACGCCTCGCTTGCTGCACTGCCGAGTACAGGTATGAGTTCCTTAATGTAAGTACGCACCTTGGCATTGACTGGACTCAGCTTAGGCTTCACAGCCTCAGTGTCCCACAGCTTGTCGAATGTCCTTTGGCTCATTATCGACTGACTCGCACCCCTGTCCAGCTCCATTGATACAGTGATGGCCTTGCTCAAATCCAGCTTCTCTTCGGCCAATAACTTCCGAAGAATTACATCATGGTTGATGCCTATCATGAAGAAATCTCACAGCATGTCTTCCAGCAGGTTCCCAAACTTACCCGGCTCAGCAAGACGTCGCAGGTTGGCGACGAATCCTGACACATCCTGGCCCTCAGCACGAACATGCGTGTAGAAGCGATAGCGTGAGATGATGATCCCCTCTTTTGGCTTTAAGATGGTCACGCACCAAAGCACATGCATCCCCATATTCTTTGTCCGTTGGACGTAAAGGCGAGAGAAGATTATTCATGAGGCCATACATTTTTGGACCACAAATGGTGAGGAAAACCGCCCTGCGCCGAACTGCGTCAGCCTCTCCCTCCATTTTGTTGGCCACAAAATACTGATCCAGGCGGTCGATAAAATCCGCCCAATCCTCACCCTCTGCGAATCTCTCCAGAATTCCAATAGTGCCCATTGTACATGCGAAGGTTCTTAAGTTACCTCGTCGCCACATGTAATGACTCAAAATACATGTTACTGTAAACTGCCTCAGGTGTAAAGCTGATCCAACTTTATTCGCGCCCAAAGTAAACCGCGTGACATGGTACCCGCGCTTATATTCCAGTGACCGCGCGTACAGCCCGATGACCTCCGACAGTGTCGCCCCCTGGTGTCTGGTGACCACAAGCATTAATACATAACCGTTAGATACAGAGTATATCTTCATCTACACCAGGCAATCAAATCCTCCGTGGGCAGTTACTGGACGCGTTAAATACCGAGGAAAGCTCCCTCTGCACTGTCCCCTCAAACACACACATGGCAGGTCTAGAATGGGCTAGCTACAGAGTAAAGCTCCCTCTACACTGTCTCATCAAATACTCCATGGACAAGTACAGCACGGGGTTATATACACAGTAAAGCTCCCTCTACACTGTCTCATCAAACACTCCCAGGGCAGGTACAACACGGGTTATATACAGAGTAAAGCTCCCTCTACACTGTCTCATCAAACACTCCCAGGGCAGGTACAGCATGGGTTATATACAGAGTAATGCTCCCTCTACACTGTCTCATCAAACACTCCCAGGGCAGGTACAGCACGGGTTATATACAGAGTAATGCTCCCTCTACACTGTCTCATCAAACACTCCCAGGGCAAGTACAGGACGGGGTTATATATAGAGTAAAGCTCCCTCTACACTGTCTCATCAAACACTCCATGGGCAGGTACAGCACGGGGTTATATATAGAGTAAAGCTCCCTCTACACTGTCTCATCAAACACTCCATGGGCAAGTACAGGACGGGGTTATATACACATTAAAGCTTCCTTTCTACTGACCCGTCAAATCTATCCGGGTCGGTACGGCAGGGGTTCAATACAGTGTAGAACTCGCTGTATTTTGGTTCACCAAGCACAGTTAACTGAGAAACAGCATGTGCTCAATGCAACGTAAAGCTCCTCTCACACTATCCGATGAAGCACACCAACTCAGGTTCAGCATGGTACGGTTAGAGGGTAAAATTCCGTGCACATGTAATTTCCAAGCGTTCCCAGGTGAGGTATTGGCAAGTTTCACAGACAAATGAATTCCCAGTCTCATTTCCGCGTTAAAAGCCGAGCCTTATAGCAAATGAACAGCTGCCGCAACTGGGTTTGTCTCTCACCTTGGCAAAATCCTGGATTTATTAGATTCCCAGGAAAGTTCCTCATCCTGCCAATAATTGTTGAAGCTTCCTCTTTTATCCCATCTTTGACTCTGGTGGCCATGGTTCCATTCGATCTGTTCTGTGAATCCAACACCATATCTCCAGTCCCAGTTAATAAGATGATGATTAGACGTCTCTCTTCTCTCTCCACGTTCCTGAGATAGTTCTGACAGCAAGGAACTATCAAGATACAAATGATTCATGTTAATTCCATTAACTATAATCAGAATACAGTGGGACTATATTTGTGCTGATTCTATATCCATGTTGCAACTAATGACATCTTGTTGAATTACTTACTTTAATATTAAATTGATCTTTTCTGTCCTTGCCCCTATTTCTAGGACCTATACTCACTCACAATCTCTGCTGCCAACTCCAGCTCCGCCCACAGTAACACACTGCTGATGGTGCATAACCAGGGGCGGAAAGCTGTCTCCAGGTGACATCACAAAGGAGCTAGGAGCCAATCATACAGCAGCCTGTAATATTGTCACAAAGCAGCCGGAGTCCCGCCCCCTCCCACCACCCTGGTGTCACAGCGTCACATGACCATGCTCTGCGCTTGGTGTGCATTCTCAATTGGGATTCACACATTTACCTTCAGTCCTGTCTCCGAACCCATTCCCATGTACTGCGACTCCCGGCAGGGAGCACAACAGCGCAAACTTGCCCCTTATGAATTATCTGCCGATCCTCCAAGTATGAAGTACAACTATTCATCATCACCATCATCGGCAGTCCCTCGGAATCGAGGAAGACTTGCTTCCACTCTAAAAGTGAGTTCTCAGGTGACTGAACAGTCCGACACGGGAATTACAGTCTCTGTCACAGGTGGGGCAGACAGGCATTGAGGGAAAGGGAGGGTGGGACTGGTTTGCCGCACACTCCTTCCGCTGCCTGCGCTTGGTTTCTGCATGCTCTCAGTGACGAGACTTGAGGTATTCAGCACCCTCCCGGAGGCACTTCCTCCACTTAGGGCGGTCTTTGGCCAGGGACTCCGAGGTGTCAGTGGGGATGTTGCTTTTATCAAGGAGGCTCTGAGGGTGTCCTTGAAACATTTCCTCTGCCCACCTGGGGCCCGCCTGCCGTGTAGGAGTTCCGCGTAGAGTGCTTCAACTATTCAATGGCCCAAATGTCCACGTTTGATTTATGCAGCCCAAGGACTGCCTCACATAATAGCAAGCAGTGCATCTCCCTCCTGCCTCAGCAGTGAGGTCATTTGCTTGGATAAACATATAACAAACACCTCTGTTTTAAATCCAGACCATTACCTGCAACAGGAAGGGCCGTCAGAGGCACATTGTAGGGGGTCATCAGGGCTGTCAATGGGTGGGAACATATGAGCAGTAATTGGTGGGGAAATCATGGGCAATAATAATTAAAAACTGTGTCTACACTGTCCCAACAAACACTCGCAGTTCAGGTACGACACGAAATACATGCAGAATACATCCCATCAAATACTCCCCGCTCAGGTGGAGCATAGGCTACACAAAGTAAAGCATATTTAAGTTGCTCATCAAACATTCCCACGTCAGGTCCAGCACAGGCCAAATACAGAGAAAAGCTTCCTCTAAATTGTCCCCTAAAACACTCCCAATCAGGAACAGCAAGGGTCAGATCCAGAGTTAATCTCCTTTCACTGACAAAGATGGCACAGCTCGGGCCAGAAGCAGAATAAAGCTCCCTCAACAATGTCCCAGCAAAAACTCCCAAGACAGGTAGACAGGGGTTAGATATTGTAAATCACACTGTATAATCATTCATCGTGCTCAGTGAATTCAGACACAGCATGTCTACAGCCCTCTGACACGATTCAATGAAGCATCCCATCTCCCATACAGCATGGTGTGAATACGGAATTGAAATCCCTGTACATGTAAGAATCACTCTCTCCCAGTTGAGAAGTGGGCTAGCTTTACATACCAGTGAATCCCCAGTCAAATTGCTGCATCAAATGCCTGGCCGTTCCCCAGAAACTCAACATCGCCCCATATCATGATAAACGTTCACCGTGAAAAAATCCTGAACTGATGTGATTCATAGTGGAGCTTCTCACCTTTCCAATCATTGGTGAAACTTGCTGTTTTATCCCGACTTGTTCGATGGGAGTTTTGTTCCCACCAGACCTGCTCAGTGAAACCAGCGACCTTTCTCCAGTCCCAGTCAGTGTCGTGCTGGTCTGATTTTGCTCTCTCCAGCTGCCTGAGTTAATGCTCCGTCCAAGCATCTTTTAATATAAAAAATGACATGTTAATTTTCGAATATGTTATTCGAAAACAATATGCCTAATTTTGCAATTATGCATATATTTATTTGAAGACATTTGTTTGCATTGTTTACTTTAATATTAAATTGTTCTTTTCTTGCCTTGCCTGATTTATCAGGACTATACCCGCTCACAATATCTGCTGCCAACTTACAGTTTTGTTTTAACTAATTACTGATCTAATTTGAATTCTAAATATATGAAATTAAATATTTACATGTAACACAATCACGCCATGTACTGGAGGGAAAAAACAGCACCTCCTTTCTCCTCTGCTCCGAAATCCCACATTCTCCAAATTCTCAACACCCAGTTTAGAAGCTTCTTCTTAGGCGGTCCCTCGAATCGAGGGTGACTTGCTCCCACGCCAAAAAGGGACGAGTTCAATGAGTTCACAGGTGTTTCAATGAAGGACCTAATATTCCAGGTCCCGAACTACATGTTGAAGGGTGGAAGATGCCTGTGCGTGGATTTTTTTAACGTGTGGTGGCTATTGCACGCCAGACACCGCACGGGCTTGGCAGAGCTAGGTCTTGGTCCAGTGGCAAGGGTTAACCAAGATGACTGGAGACCAGCTCTGCTGCACGGACCTAGTGCGTACACATATCGCACAGTGTGGGCTGGGCCCGTGCTGCCCCTGGGCCCTCGCCTCTTCTGGGCCCCGAACTCGCGCCTCCCCTGGGCCCCGAAAACGTCGCTCTACGATCTCTCGCCGCAGCTTCACCCCGACCTCGCCGCTCCGGCTGTACCTGCCCACGCTCCAATCACCGACCAATCCAGTCACCCGCTTCACCGCCGTTGCTCTCCTGAACCGGTTGGCGCTGCTCCCTGAAGGGGCTGCCTCGCTGCTCCCAGGTCGCCACCTGCTGCTCATTTTAAGGTAACAACCTGCCGCTGATGTTCCCACACAGATCAGGGCCGCCACGCTGCGTTTAGAAGCACTGCGTATAAGGCCACTGTGCAGAACACTCAACGCTCACTTCAAAAATCTTTTACGGTAAAAATGATTCATTTTAATTTTAGAATCTGTTATTTGAAGACAATGGGACTAGTTTTGTGCCTATCAATAGATTAATTTGAATATATTTATAATTAATAACATTTGGTTGAATTCATTGAATGGTTGAATCGGAACCAATGTCCTCGGGGGAGTGTTTGCTAGTGCTGTTGGGGAGGAGTTAAACTAATATGGCAGGGGGATGGGAACCAATGCAGGGAGACAGAGGGAAACAAAAAGGAGGCAAAAACAAAAGACAGAAAGGAGATGAGGAAAAGTGGAGGGCAGAGAAACCCAAGGCAAAGAACAAAAAGGGCCACTGTACAGCAAAATTCTAAAAGGACAGAGGGTGTTAAAAAAACAAGCCTAAAGGCTTTGTGTCTTAATGCAAGGAGTATCCGCAATAAGGTGGATGAATTAACTGTGCAAATAGATGTTAACAAATATGATGTGATTGGGATTACGGAGACGTGGCTCCAGGATGATCAGGGCTGGGAACTCAACATCCAGGGGTATTCAACATTCAGGAAGGATAGAATAAAAGGAAAAGGAGGTGGGGTAGCATTGCTGGTTAAGGAGGAGATTAAGGCAATAGTTAGGAAGGACATTAGCTTGGATGATGTGGAATCTATATGGGTAGAGCTGCAGAACACCAAAGGGCAAAAAACGTTAGTGGGAGTTGTGTACAGACCTCCAAACAGTAGTAGTGATGTTGGGGAGGGCATCAAACATGAAATTAGGGGTGCGTGCAATAAAGGTGCAGCAGTTATAATGGGTGACTTTAATATGCACATAGATTGGGCTAACCAAACTGGAAGCAATACGGTGGAGGAGGATTTTCTGGAGTGCATAAGGGATGGTTTTTTAGACCAATATGTCGAGGAACCAACTAGGGGGGAGGCCATCTTAGACTGGGTGTTATGTAATGAGAGAGGATTAATTAACAATCTCGTTGTGCGAGGCCCCTTGGGGAAGAGTGACCATAATATGGTGGAATTCTGCATTGGGATGGAGAATGAAACAGTTAATTCAGAGACCATGGTCCAGAACTTAAAGAAGGCTAACTTTGAAGGTATGAGGCGTGAATTGGCTGGGATGGATTGACAAATGATACTTAAGGGGTTGACTGTGGATGGGCAATGGCAGACATTTAGAGACCGCATGGATGAACTACAACAATTGTACATTCCTGTCTGGCATAAAAATAAAAAAGGGAAGGTGGCTCAACCGTGGCTATCAAGGGAAATCAGGGATAGTATTAAAGCCAAGGAAGTGGCATACAAATTGGCCAGAAATAGCAGCGAACCTGGGGACTGGGAGAAATTTAGAACTCAGCAGAGGAGGACAAAGGGTTTGATTAGGGCAGGGAAAATGGAGTACGAGAAGAAGCTTGCAGGGAACATTAAGACGGATTGCAAAAGTTTCTATAGATATGTAAAGAGAAAAAGGTTAGTAAAGACAAATGTAGGTCCCCTGCAGTCAGAATCAGGGGAAGTCATAACGGGGAACAAAGAAATGGCGGACCAATTGAACAAGTACTTTGGTTCGGTATTCACGAAGGAGGACACGAACAACCTTCCAGTTATAAAAGGGGTCGGGGGGTCTCGTAAGGAGGAGGAACTGAGGGAAATCCTTATTAGCCGGGAAATTGTGTTGGGGAAATTGATGGGATTGAAGGCCGATAAATCCCCAGGGCCTGATGGACTGCATCCCAGAGTACTTAAGGAGGTGGCCTTGGAAATAGTGGATGCGTTGACAGTCATTTTCCAACATTCCATTGACTCTGGATCAGTTCCTATGGAGTGGAGGGTAGCCAATGTAACCCCACTTTTTAAAAAAGGAGGGAGAGAGAAAACAGGGAATTATAGACCGGTCAGCCTGACATCGGTAGTGGGTAAAATGATGGAATCAATTATTAAGGATGTCATAGCAGTGCATTTGGAAAGAGGTGACATGATAGGTCCAAGTCAGCATGGATTTGTGAAAGGGAAATCATGCTTGACAAATCTTCTGGAATTTTTTGAGGATGTTTCCAGTAGAGTGGATAAGGGAGAACCAGTTGATGTGGTATATTTGGACTTTCAGAAGGCGTTCGACAAGGTCCCACACAAGAGATTGATGTGCAAAGTTAGAGCACATGGGATTGGGGGTAGTGTACTGACATGGATTGAGAACTGGTTGTCAGACAGGAAGCAAAGAGTAGGAGTAAATGGGTACTTTTCAGAATGGCAGGCAGTGACTAGTGGGGTACCGCAAGGTTCTGTGCTGGGGCCCCAGCTGTTTACACTGTACATTAATGATTTAGATGAGGGGATTAAATGTAGTATCTCCAAATTTGCGGATGACACTAAGTTGGGTGGCAGTGTGAGCTGCGAGGAGGATGCTGTGAGGCTGCAGAGCGACTTGGATAGGTTAGGTGAGTGGGCAAATGCATGGCAGATGAAGTATAATGTGGATAAATGTGAGGTTATCCACTTTGGTGGTAAAAACAGAGAGACAGACTATTATCTGAATGGTGACAGATTAGGAAAAGGGGAGGTGCAAAGAGACCTGGGTGTCATGGTACATCAGTCATTAAAGGTTGGCATGCAGGTGCAGCAGGCGGTTAAGAAAGCAAATGGCATGTTGGCCTTCATAGCAAGGGGATTTGAGTACAGGGGCAGGGAGGTGTTGCTACAGTTGTACAGGGCATTGGTGAGGCCACACCTGGAGTATTGTGTACAGTTTTGGTCTCCTAACCTGAGGAAGGACATTCTTGCAATTGAGGGAGTGCAGCGAAGGTTCACCAGACTGATTCCCGGGATGGCGGGACTGACCTATCAAGAAAGACTGGATCAACTGGGCTTGTATTCACTGGAGTTCAGAAGAATGAGAGGGGACCTCATAGAAACGTTTAAAATTCTGACGGGGTTAGACAGGTTAGATGCAGGAAGAATGTTCCCAATGTTGGGGAAGTCCAGAACCAGGGGTCACAGTCTGAGGATAAGGGGTAAGCCATTTAGGACCAAGATGCGGAGGAACTTCTTCACCCAGAGAGTGGTGAACCTGTGGAATTCTCTACCACAGAAAGTTGTTGAGGCCAATTCACTAAATATATTCAAAAAGGAGTTAGATGAGGTCCTTACTACTAGGGGGATCAAGAGGTATGGCGAGAAAGCAGGAATGGGGTACTGAAGTTGAATGTTCAGCCATGAACTCATTGAATGGCGGTGCAGGCTAGAAGGGCCGAATGGCCTACTCCTGCACCTATTTTCTATGTTTATATGTTTCTATTACTTTAATATTAAATTGTTTTTGCCTTACCTCCTTTTATAGGGGCTATACTCAATGTCTGCTGCCAACTCCAGCTCTGCCCACAGTAACCCTGATCTAATTGACTATCATGAGCTATTTACTCAGTTGAATGTAAATTGACTGTGCAATTACATTCATCCTCGTGGCCAATTGCAGAAAAACACAGAAAGTTTGTAATTAAATCTGATAGTGGTGCATCCGTTGGAGATAAGACAGATGTTAAAAGTCGATGGGTTGGACCTTAAATTCCAGGCGCACCGGTCCAGGGGAGGGAGAAAATGTTGCAAATACCTGTGTAACCAGGTGCGGAAACCTGTCTCCAGGTGATGTCACAAAGGAGCCAGGAACCAATCACACAGCAGCCTGGAACAATGTCACAAAGCAACGGGAGCTCCGCCCAGTCCAGGTGTCACTAGGTCACATGACCTAGTTGATTCCAGGGATGAGGGGTTTGACTTATGAGGAAAGGTTGCGTAGGTTTGGACCTCTACTCATTGGAGTTCAGAAGAATGAGAGGTGATCTTATCGAAACATATAAGATTATGAGGGGGCTTGACAAGGTGGATGCAGAGAGGATGTTTACATTGATAGGGGAGACTAGAACTAGAGGTCGTGATCTTAGAATAAGGGGCCGCCCATTTAAAACTGAGATGAGGAGAAATTTCTTCTGTGAGGGTTGTAAATCTGTGGAATTCGCTGCCTCAGAGAGCTGTGGAAGCTGGGACATTGAATAAATTTAAGACAGAAATAGACAGTTTCTTAAACAATAAGGGAATAAGGGGTTATGGGGAGCGGGCGGGGAAGTGGAGCTGAGTCCATGATCGGATCAACCACGGTCGTATTAAATGGCGGAGCAGGCTCGAGGGGCCATATGGTCTTCTCCTGCTCCTATTTCTTATGTTTTTATGTTCTCATGACCATGCGCTGCTTCTGGTGCACAATCTCACTGGGGATGAAGACATGTTGCACAATCAGTCCGGTCTCTGACCCCGTTCCCCTGTACTGAGACCCCAGGCAGGGAGCACAACCACGCAAAATTGTCCCGTTTGAATTGTTCGTCCCATCCTCCAAATATGAGGTCACACTCCTCAATGGCCCAAATGCCCAACTTTTGATTTATACACCCCCAAAATTCCCTCACATAATATCAAGCGGTGCCTCTCCCTCCTGCGTCGGCAGTGGAACGCAGTTTGAGGCAATGGTGCTTGGATGAAGATATAACAAAAGTCTATTCCCTTTAACAGGAACGGGTCTCAAAGGCACATCACGGCTATCCACGGCTAACCATATGAGCGATAATTAGAGTGGAAATCATGGTCAGTAATAGTTTGAGCTCCGTCTATACTATCCCATTCAACACCCGCAGGTCCGGTACAGCATGGGTTACATGCAGTGTACAGCATATATAAACTGCCCATCAATCATTTCCACGTCAGGTTCACCACGGGGTAGATACTTAATAAAGCTCCCTCTACACTGTCCCATAAAACATGAGCACCTTCACCACACGGACTGCAGCGGTTCAAGAAGGCGGCTCACCACCACCTTCTCAAGGGCAGTTATGGATGGGCAATGAATTCTGGCCTTGCCAGTGACGCCCATATCCCAGGAACGAAATGACTACATCCCCACCCTAACATTGCCTTTTGGGGGCACTGTGGCCAGGTGTAGTTGCATTAGAGAGGGAGGGAGTGTGCGCCAGGAAGAGATGAGTGAATGGAGCAAAGTAGAGACGGACAAAGGGATATAAAATGAAACTGGCAGAGCAGAAAGCAGGAACAAAGGAAGAGAGAAAGATATAGAGAGGGAGAAGGGAGCAGAGGGGTTGAGGAGAGATGACAGGAGAGATGGAAGACAATACACAGAGCAATAGAAATAGCCCGATTTTTCTCCTTCCACATTTCGGCTCTCTTTAAATTATAGACTGTTTCTATAGTGGCATGAATGAGGCTCTAAGTGCTCAGTTAGATCACGCCGAACTTTCTTTATATAAGGGGGGTGGGGGGAACTGCATCCCACCATAGAACCAGTCACTCTATTTCATAGCCAGGTATAAATTTCGGTTTATATTTTGGCAAATAACCGACGAGAAATCATCTGTAGCAATTGGTTCAACAAGATGTGTCGATGGTGGACTGGATAATTGGAGATGCTCATCTGTGACCTCTGGTCACTGGGCGACTGACCCCTGGGTTTGTATCCATACACCTGCTGTGTCCTCTGGTCACTGGGCGACTGACCCCTGGGTTTGTATCTGTACACCTGCTGTGACCTCTGGTCACTGGGCGACTGACCCCTGGGTTTGTATCTGTACACCTGCTGTGACCTCTGGTCACTGGGCGGTCTGACCCCTGGATTTGTATCTGTACACCTGCTGTGTCCTCTGGTCACTGGGCGGTCTGACCCCTGGATTTGTATCTGTACACCTGCTGTGACCTCTGGTCACTGGGCGGTCTGACCCCTGGATTTGTATCTGTACACCTGCTGTGTCCTCTGGTCACTGGGCGGTCTGACCCCTGGATTTGTATCTGTACACCTGCTGTGTCCTCTGGTCACTGGGCGGTCTGACCCCTGGGTTTGTATCTGTACACCTGCTGTGTCCTCTGGTCACTGGACGGACTGACCCTGGGTTTGTATCCGTACACCTCTAGTTCAGCTTTTCCTATCCTGTCACTTAGTGTCACCATGCATTGGCTTAGTTCTCAGCACTTAAACTGGGGTCCCGCCAGACCACATGCTGTCACACTGAGACCTTTCTGTACATTGTACCTACAATATTCTTCATACCTTCACATCTGTAGCATGGCTCATTCATACAGATGGATTTAGATTGAATTACAAATCAGTGTTAGCTGCGGCTCAGTAGCAATATAATCGCTTCTGAACCAGAGGGTTGTGTGTTCATTGACCCAACAAATGCATGTCAAGAGAGTAGATTAACATAGGATTAGGATATATGGCACAGAAACAGGCCATTCAGCCCAAACAGTCCATGCCGACGTTTATGCTCCACTCGAGCCTCCTCCCATCTTTCCTGATCTAAATCTATCAGCATAACCCTCTATTCCTTTCTCCCTCAGATATATTTCCAGCCTCCCCTTAAATGCATCTATATTATTAGCTTCAACCACTCTCTGTGGTCGCGAGCTCCACATTCTCACCACTCTTTGGGTAAAGGATTTTCTTCTGAATTCCCTGCTGGATTTCTTGGTGACTATCTTATATTGATGACCTCTAGTTATGCTCTTCACCACAAGTGAAAACATTCTTGTATCCACTCTAGCAAAAACTTTCACAATAAAAACAAGAACTCTCTTTGATCTTCCCTCAGCCTTCTTTTTGCAAGAGAAAAGAGACCCAGCCTGTTCATCCTTTCCTGATTTGTATATCCTCGCATTTCTGGTATCATCCATTGTAAATCTTAAGATAAGAAATAGGAGCAGGAGTAGGACATACGGCCCCTCGAGCCTGCTCTGCCATTCAGTAAAATCATGGCTGATCATCGGCCTCAACTCCACTATCCCGCCCGATCTCCATTTCCCTTGATTTAGCGATTTGTGTATTTGTACTCAGTGATCCCGTTGTTCCTTTTCCCCATCTAGACTCTCACCTTCCAAGTTGTAAGTGACCTCGCTATTCTTTCGGCCAAAATGCAATGCCTCACATTTATAGTGTTGAACTTCATTTGACAATTATATGCCCAATCTGCAAATTTATTAATGCAAGCAATAAGGAAGGCAAATGGCATGTTGTCCTTTATTGCAAGGGGGTTGGAGTATAAGAGTAAGGAAGTTTTGCTATGATTGTACAGGGCCTTGGTGAGATCACACCGAGAGAGCTGTGCAGTGCTGCAATATAGAGGGACCTGGGGGGTCCTTGTGCATGAAACACAAAAAGTTAGTATGCAGGTCCAGCAAGTAATCAGGAAGGCAAATGGAATGTTGGTCTTTATTGGAAGGGGGATAGAGTATAAAAGCAGAGAAGTCCTGCTACAATTGTACAGGGTATTGGTGAGGCCACACCTGGAGTACTGCGTACAGTTTTGGTCTTCGTATTTAAGGAAGGATATACTTGTATTGGAGGCTGTCAGAGAAGGTTCACTAGAGGGGGTTGACTTATGAAGATAGGTTTAGGTTGGGCCTATACGCATTGGAGTTCAGAAGAATGAGAGGTGATCTTATCGAAAACATGTTAAATAATGAGGGGGCTCGACAAGGTGGATGCAGAGGGGATATTTTCACTCATAGGGGAAACTAAAACTAGGGGACATAGTCTCAGAATAAGGGGCTGCCCATTAAAAACTGAGATGAGGAGAAATTTCTTCTCTCAAAGGGTTGTAAGTCTATGGAATATTTGCCCCAGAGAGCTGTGGAGCCTGGGTTATTGAATATATTTAAGGCGGAGACAGATTTTTGAGTGATAAGGGAATAAAGATTATGGGGAGCGGGCAGGGAAGTGGAGCTGAGTCCATGATCAGATCAGCCATGATCTTACTGAATGGCGGAGCAGGCTCGAGGGACCAGATGGCCTACTCCTGCTCTTATTTCTTATGTTCTCCTCTATTTTGTTGCAGTTCTCCTCAGTATTGACTATCACCCCCAATTTGGTGTCTTCCGCAAATTTAGAAATTGTGTTTTTGATTCCAAAGTCTAAATTGTTGATAGAAATTGTGAACAACAGTGGTCCCAGAGCTTGTGGAACAGAGCTACCCACCTTCTCCCACTGTGAATTTACCCCTACCTTTCACTCCTACTTTCTACTTGATGTCTTGAAGATAGCTATCTATTCTGTTACTTGTCCCCTGACTCTGCATTCTCTGACTTTATTCGTCAGTCCATACCGAAGGCCTTTTATATATCTAGATAAATGACATCGACTGCATTACCATTGTCTAGTCTCTCTGTAACCTCTTCAAAAAATTCAGTGAAATTGGTCAAGCAAGACTTTCCCTTTTGAAATCCATGCTACCTATCCGTTCTTTATATTTTTGGTTGCTAGATGTTCTTCTATTTTCTCCTTTAGTAGGGATTCCATTATTTTTGCCACCACCGATGTTAAGCTGACTGGTCTATAATTACTGGATATGTTCTATCCCCCTTCTTAAATATAGGTATTATGTTAGCTATCTGCCAGTCCTCTGGCACTACAACTTTTACTAACAACATTAAAATGTGTGCAGTAATACCTATGCAATCTCTTCCCTTGATTCTTGTAAAATGCATGGATGCAATCTGTCTGGTTCCGGGTGTGTTATCCTCTTTGAGTTTTATTAGTTCCTTTAATATATCCCCTCTTATTATTTTAAATGTAATGTCATTATTAATCTTATCATCCAATGTCATGTCCACCTGTTCTATATTCCTTGTAAATACTGAAGTAAAATAATGATTTAATGTTTCTACCATTTATTATTACCTGTGGTATTATCCTGTCTGCCACATAATGGCCTATTCCCATTACAATCTTCCTTTTTTAAAAAAAATTGATGTGCCTGTAAAATATTTTCCTATTTTGTTTTATGTACCGTAATTTAATTTTATTGTTTCTCTTTGCTTTCCTAATTGTTTTTTTTTTACTTCTCTCCTAATCTTTTCATATTCTCACTTATCATGCACTCCCCTGCTGTCTATGTATTTAATGTGTGCCTCTTTACGCTCCGTGGTTCTCTTGTGGCTTTATTCATCCATGGAGTCTCATTAGTGTTGAGTTCGTTCTTCTCCTTTCCCCTGATCTCCTCACTGAGAAACCTGCTGGGCTTTACCTCCAAGCCTACCTCTAGAAGTGAACAACGCTTGATATTTCTTGCTGCACTATCGTCTATCTCCCGGATCCGATTTGAGTACGAGTTCACCGAACCAACCCGCAGTTAGGATCCCACAAGCTCCCGAATGAATGAACAAACACTTTCTTGCCAAATCTTCAAAGACATCAGACAGCAAATCATCCACTGAAAATCATTTATTGACTTCAAAATCAAAACTATCATAACATAAGCATTGAGTATATCAATAATTAGTAAATACATAGTTGTACACAGGGTTGCCTAGCAATTTTAATAACACAATTAATAGGTAGATAATTAACGCAATGAACAAGAGAGGTTGGAAATCACCTCAGTGTATCACCGTAATTCAGCATTGTCTCGATCGCTGATTATCAAATTCTAGTTGAGATCAGTGTATGAGAAAGCATCAGATTGGGGAGATTAATTCCAGAGTGACGAGTTTGCAAATCTGATGAAGTAACAGCATGAGATTGTCAGACTGCAGAACAGATTGGAGGAGAAATTCACTGATTCTCTCCCCCATTGACTGTAGCTCTTACTCATTGAGTAGCACATTGTGCACACGGCCCGAATCTCTCCCAATGAGTAACACATTGTGCACACGGCCCGATTCTCTCCCAATGAGTAACACATTGTGCACACGGCCCGATTCTCTCTCCCAATGAGCAACACATTGTGCACACGGCCCGATTCTCTCTCCCAATGAGTAACACATTGTGCACACGGCCCGATTCTCTCTCCCAATGAGCAACACATTGTGCACACGGCCCGATTCTCTCTCCCAATGAGTAACACATTGTGCACATGGCCCGATTCTCTCTCCCAATGAGTAACACATTGTGCACACGGCCCGATTCACTCTCTCTCACCCAATGAGCAACACATTGTGCACAAGGCCCGATTCTCTCTCCCAATGAGTAACACATTGTGCACACGGCCCGATTCTCTCACCCAATGAGTAACACATTGTGCACACGGCCCGATTCTCTCTCCCATTGACTGTTGCTCTCACCCAGTGGTATGTTAATCCAGGGCTCCTCCGCCTTTTCAAGCAAACCTACCAGATCTAACAGCACTGATACAAGAGATGGGGAGCTCCCGGGTGTCCGCATGGACATTTATCCCTCAACTTGCTGCTCGGGTGTGAAACTGGCGTTAGAAATCTGTCCATTTACTGCAGTGTAGATTCCATTGGCTGAGAGGCTCGACACAGATCCTTGTCCATTTGCTGCAGTGTAGTTTACATTGGCTGTCAGTCCTACACATGTCCTGTCCATTTACTGCAGTGTAAGTTCCATTGGCTGTGGGCCCTACATGAATCCTGTCCATTTACTGCAGTGTAAGTTCCATTGGCTGTGGGCCCTACATGAATCCTGTCCATTTACTGCAGTGTAAGTTCCATTGGCTGTGGGCCCTACATGGATCCTGTCCATTTACTGCAGTGTAGTTTACATTGGCTGTAGGCCCCACATGAATCCTGTCCATTTACTGCAGTGTAAGTTCCAATGGCTGAGAGGCTCGACACAGGTCCTGTCCATTTACTGCAGTGTAGTTTACATTGGCTGTAGGCCCCACATGAATCCTGTCCATTTACTGCAGTGTAAGTTCCAATGGCTGAGAGGCTCGACACAGGTCCTGTCCATTTACTGCAGTGTAGTTTACATTGGCTGTAGGCCCTACATGAATCCTGTCCATTTACTGCAGTGTAAGTTCCAATGGCTGAGAGGCTCGACACAGGTCCTGTCCATTTACTGCAGTGTAGTTTACATTGGCTGTAGGCCCTACATGAATCCTGTCCATTTACTGCAGTGTAATTAACATTGGCTCACTGAACTTTCACATGTTACTCTTTGAACCGGTGAGTGAATTTACCATATTAACTTCTTCTATTTGACAGTCTCCGTGTGTAATTTCATCTGTTTAGTAATTCACTCTTCAGTGTGCAAATAACAGGAATAGCAATGGAACAGATTCTGCACTAAATACATCGTTTCAGCAATTATTGTTTCCTTATTTTGGAATGGGAGAAATACATTTATAATTTAAGTTCGATTCCACGGGTGCACCATCCCCAGGAGATTCCCCAATAGGATACTCTTCTTGGATCACCCCAGACACTGGATGCTGGTCTGGATTTGATGGTCAGACCCTGTTCCCATCCTGAACCCACACATGTTCACTTCCCAGCAGGGTCAATGGTCACTGATAGAGCGGGAACCCTGGGTAATGTTATCCCAAACCCAGGAATACTGAATACAATTATCAGTGTCCCACTGCAGCCCAGACTGAGCCCCACCCTGGGCCCTTCCTGTCTGTGTATTCCCCAGTGCCCCATTGGGGAACATTCAGCCCCGGATATCCTGCAGAAGCAGCGCTGTGGGGCCGGGCGGCTGAGTCACGTGACCCTGTGGCTGGGCCTCTGACCTCACAATGGGAGATGACGCTCAGCTCAAGCGGGAAACCGTTAAAGGGCCATTGGGTTTAAACCTGGAGCGCGGCCGCTTAAAGGGGAGGGGCAGAGATTCGGCCAAAAATGGTCAGATAATGGGACCAGTGATGGTCACACATTGAAATGTTCATACAATCACACTCAGTCTGGGTCTGGATTCCTGCAGCGACTTCAGGAGTCTCTCTCCGGTTGAACTGAAGTGATTCCCCCTCAGCCTGAAACAGATTAAATATTAAACAGGAAATAAACAGATTGCACAACAGTGTCAATAACAGAGGGACTGGGGTTAATATTTCAATAATAATTACAGACAGACATTACTCGTAAAAGTGATTGAATCCCATTTATATTTTATTTATTAAATTAAACATTAACACAAACACTCACCAGATACGCTCCAGACTCCTGCAGGTCAGTACGAGGTGGCAGAGAGCGGGTACAGATCGGTCTGTGAAAGAGTTTGATCCCAGGTTTAGATCAGTCAGTGAGCGGTTTGTACTGAGGGCGGAGACGAGATTCTCAGTACAAGAATCTGTGAGACTGACAGCATCCAGCCTGGAGATCAGAGAGAGAAATAACATGAATCAGAGTAAATCCCCAGTGTTTATGAATAACACTATTACTGATATTAATAAACACTGAACATTATTATTAGTAACACTGTTACTGATACTAATAATAATGTGCAGCGTCAGACATCCAGTTATTATAAACACAATCTCACACAGTCTGGTACTTACCGCAGTTCCTGTATTTTACAGTCCGGGTTCCTCAGAGCCGCAGACAGTAGTTTCACTCCTGAATCTCCCAGTTTATTATTACTCAGGTTCAAATCAGTCAGTGAGCGGTTTGTACTGAGAGCGGAGGTGAGATCCCTGGCACAAGAAACTGAGAGACCGACATCATCCAGCCTGGGGATCAGAGAGAGAAATAACAGGGATCAGAGTAAATCAGTATATTATTACTGATACTAATAATAATGTTCAGTGTTTATTACTAACACTATTACTGGTACTAATAATAATGATCAGTGTTTATTACTAACACTATTACTAATAATAATGTTCAGTGTTTATTAATAACACTATTATTGGTACTAATAATAATGATCAGTGTTTATTAATAACACTATTACTGATAGTAATAAACACTGAACATTATTATTAGTATAATATTAGGGAAGAAATATTGAGAGTTCATTTCATTTGTTCCAATAATTGCACTCCATAAATTGATTTGGATACAAGTTTCCTACAAATAAGTTTTCATAATTGCACATATGTTTCTCATAATCAATAAATTGGGAATCAAAAGCCTCTTGAATGAAAGAACATAGAAAATAGGTGCAGGAGTAGGCCATTCGGCCCTTCGAGCCTGCACCACCATTCAATAAGATCATGGCTGATCATTCCCTCAGTACCCCTTTCCTGCTTTCTCTCCATACCCCATTGATCCCCTTAACTGTCAGGGCCATATCTAACTCCCTCTTGAATATATCCAATGAACTGGAATCAACAACTCTTTGCGGCAGGGAATTCCACAGGTCAACAACTCTCTGAGTGAAGAAGTTTCTCCTCATCTCAGTCCTAAATGGCTTTCCCCTTATCCTTAGACTGTGTCCCCTGGTTCTGGACTTCCCCAACATCGAGAACATTCTTCCCGCATCTAACGATACACTGACGCTTCTTTCAGTACAACAAGGGTCTCTGTGCCACGTTTGACTGCCAGTGGGAATTGGTCCCATCAATTTCTAGTCACCAATAACATTGCCATTACCTCATGTTTCCCCTCGGATCAATGCTTAATTGTGCGAACATTTACACATCTTGCAATATCAGGTTGAACAGTATCAGACCACTCGTTATGTGGTGTACAATAATATGTAATGGATTCCCATTCTCAACCATTTTACCAATATTTATGCTGGAATAGAAGTCCTGAGCACCGTATCTGACGCAGCAGGCTCCAGCTCCTTTGTTTCACAGTGCATCAGGATCCTGCCAGGTGTGTATGGGGTTTCAGTGTATCAGGATCCTGCCAGGTGTGTATGGGGTTTCACAGTGTATCAGGACCCTGCCAGGTGTGTATGGGGTTTCAGTGTATCAGGATCCTGCCAGGTGTGTATGGGGTTTCAGTGTATCAGGATCCTGCCAGGTGTGTATGGGGTTTCACAGTGTATCAGGACCCTGCCAGGTGTGTATGGGGTTTCACAGTATATCAGGACCCTGCCAGGTGTGTATGGGGTTTCACAGTATATCAGGATCCTGCCAGGTGTGTATGGGGTTTCAGTGTATCAGGAACCTGCCAGGTGTGTATGGGGTTTCAGTGTATCAGGATCCTGCCAGGTGTGTATGGGGTGTCAGTGTATCAGGACCCTGCCAGGTGTGTATGGGGTTTCACAGTATATCAGGATCCTGCCAGGTGTGTATGGGGTTTCACAGTATATCAGGATGCTGCCAGGTGTGTATGAGGTTTCAGTGTATCAGGACCGTGCCAGGTGTGTATGGGGTTTCAGTGTATCAGGATCCTGCCAGGTGTGTATGGGGTTTCAGTGTATCAGGATCCTGCCAGGTGTGTATGGGGTTTCACAGTGTATCAGGACCCTGCGAGGTGTGTATGGGGTTTCAGTGTATCAGGACCCTGCCAGGTGTGTATGGGATTCAGTGTATCAGGACCCTGCCAGGTGTGTATGAGGTTTCAGTGTATCAGGACCCTGCCAGGTGTGTATGGGGTTTCACAGTATATCAGGACCCTGCCAGGTGTGTATGGGGTTTCAGTGTATCAGGACCCTGCCAGGTGTGTATGAGGTTTCAGTGTATCAGGACCCTGCCAGGTGTGTATGGGGTTTCAGTGCATCAGGACCCTGCCAGGTGTGTATGGGGTTTCAGTGTATCAGGATCCTGCCAGGTGTGTATGGGGTTTCAGTGTATCAGGATCCTGCCAGGTGTGTATGGGGTTTCAATGTATCAGGATCCTGCCAGGTGTGTATGGGGTTTCACAGTGTATCAGAATCATGCCAGGTGTGTATGGGGTTTCAGTGTATCAGGATCCTGCCAGGTGTGTATGGGGTTTCAGTGTATCAGGATCCTGCCAGGTATGTATGGGGTTTCAGTGTATCAGGACCCTGCCAGGTGTGTATGGGGTTTCAGTGCATCAGGACCCTGCCAGGTGTGTATGGGGTTTCAGTGTATCAGGATCCTGCCAGGTGTGTATGGGGTTTCACAGTGTATCAGGACCCTGCCAGGTGTGTATGGGGTTTCAGTGTATCAGGACCCTGCCAGGTGTGCATGAGGTTTCAGTGCAGCAGGACCCTGCCAGGTATGTATGGGGTTTCAGTGTATCAGGACCCTGCCAGGTGTGTATGGGGTTTCAGTGTATCAGGACCCTGCCAGGTGTGTATGAGGTTTCAGTGTATCAGGACCCTGCCAGGTGTGTATGGGGTTTCAGTGTATCAGGATCCTGCCAGGTGTGTATGGGGTTTCAGTGTATCAGGATCCTGCCAGGTGTGTATGGGGTTTCAATGTATCAGGATCCTGACAGGTGTGTATGGGGTTTCACAGTGTATCAGGATCCTGCCAGGTGTGTATGGGGTTTCAGTGTATCAGGATCCTGCCAGGTATGTATGGGGTTTCAGTGTATCAGGACCCTGCCAGGTGTGTATGGGGTTTCAGTGTATCAGGATCCTGCCAGGTGTGTATGCGGTTTCACAGTGTATCAGGATCCTGCCAGGTGTGTATGGGGTTTCAGTGTATCAGGATCCTGCCAGGTGTGTATGGGGTTTCAGTGTATCAGGATCCTGCCAGGTGTGTATGGGGTTTCAGTGTATCAGGACCCTGCCAGGTGTCTATGGGGTTTCAGTGTATCAGGAACCTGCCAGGTGTGCATGAGGTTTCAGTGTATCAGGACCCTGCCAGGTGTGTATGGGGTTTCAGTGTATCAGGATCCTGCCAGGTGTGTATGGGGTTTCAGTGTATCAGGATCCTGCCAGGTGTGTATGGGGTTTCAATGTATCAGGATCCTGACAGGTGTGTATGGGGTTTCACAGTGTATCAGGATCCTGCCAGGTGTGTATGGGGTTTCAGTGTATCAGGATCCTGCCAGGTGTGTATGGGGTTTCAGTGTATCAGGACCCTGCCAGGTGTGTATGGGGTTTCAGTGTATCAGGACCCTGCCAGGTGTGTATGGGGTTTCAGTGTATCAGGATCCTGCCAGGTGTGTATGGGGTTTCACAGTGTATCAGCATCCTGCCAGGTGTGTATGGGGTTTCAGTGTATCAGGATCCTGCCAGGTGTGTATAGGGTTTCAGTGTATCAGGATCCTTCCAGGTGTGTATGGGGTTTCAGTGTATCAGGATCCTGCCAGGTGTGTATGGGGTTTCAGTGTATCAGGATCCTGCCAGGTGTGTATTGGCTTTCAGTGTATCAGGATCCTGCCAGGTGTGTATGGGGTTTCAGTGTATCAGGATCCTGCCAGGTGTGTATGGGGTTTCAGTGTATCAGGATCTGCCAGGTGTGTATCGGGTTTCAGTGTATCAGGATCCTGCCAGGTGTGTATGGGGTTTCAGTGTATCAGGATCCTGCCAGGTGTGTATGGGGTTTCAGTGTATCAGGATACTGCCAGGTGTGTATCGGGTTTCAGTGTATCAGGACCCTGCCAGGTGTGTATGGGGTTTCAGTGTATCAGGATCCAGCCAGGTGTGCATCGGGTTTCACAGTGTATCAGGATCCTGCCAGGTGTGTATGGGGTTTCAGTGTATCAGGATCCTGCCAGGTGTGTATCGGGTTTCAGTGTATCAGGACCCTGCCAGGTGTGTATGCGGTTTAAGTGTATCAGGATCCTGCCAGGTGTGTATGGGGTTTCAGTGTATCAGGACCCTGCCAGGTGTGTATGGGGTTTCAGTGCATCAGGACCCTGCCAGGTGTGTATGGGGTTTCAGTGTATCAGGACCCTGCCAGGTGTGTATGGGGTTTCAGTGTATCAGGACCCTGCCAGGTGTGTATGGGGTTTCAGTGTATCAGGATCCTGCCAGGTGTGTATTGGGTTTCAGTATATCAGGATCCTGCCAGGTGTGTATGGGGTTTCAGTGTATCAGGATCCTGCCAGGTGTGTATGGGGTTTCAGTGTATCAGGACCCTGCCAGGTGTGTATGGGGTTTCAGTGTATCAGGACCCTGCCAGGTGCGTATGGGGTTTCAGTGTATCAGGACCCTGCCAGGTGTGTATGGGGTTTCACAGTGTATCAGGATCCTGCCAGGTGTGTATGGGGTTTCAGTGTATCAGGACCCTGCCAGGTGTGTATGGGGTTTCAGTGTATCAGGACCCTGCCAGGTGTGTATGGGGTTTCAGTGTATCAGGACCCTGCCAGGTGTGTATTGGGTTTCAGTATATCAGGATCCTGCCAGGTGTGTATGGGGTTTCACAGTGTATCAGGACCCTGCCAGGTGTGTATGGGGATTCAGTGTATCAGGACCCTGCCAGGTGTGTATGGGGTTTCAGTGTATCAGGACCCTGCCAGGTGTGTATGGGGTTTCAGTGTATCAGGACCCTGCCAGGTGTGTATGAGGTTTCAGTGTATCAGGACCCTGCCAGGTGTGTATGGGGTTTCACAGTATATCAGGACCCTGCCAGGTGTGTATGGGGTTTCAGTGTATCAGGACCCTGCCAGATGTGTATGAGGTTTCAGTGTATCAGGACCCTGCCAGGTGTGTATGGGGTTTCAGTGCATCAGGACCCTGCCAGGTGTGTATGGGGTTTCAGTGTATCAGGATCCTGCCAGGTGTGTATGGGGTTTCAGTGTATCAGGATCCTGCCAGGTGTGTATGGGGTTTCAATGTATCAGGATCCTGCCAGGTGTGTATGGGGTTTCACAGTGTATCAGAATCCTGCCAGGTGTGTATGGGGTTTCAGTGTATCAGGATCCTGCCAGGTGTGGATGGGGTTTCAGTGTATCAGGACCCTGCCAGGTGTGTATGGGGTTTCAGTGTATCAGGACCCTGCCAGGTGCGTATGGGGTTTCAGTGTATCAGGACCCTGCCAGGTGTGTATGGGGTTTCACAGTGTATCAGGATCCTGCCAGGTGTGTATGGGGTTTCAGTGTATCAGGACCCTGCCAGGTGTGTATGGGGTTTCAGTGTATCAGGACCCTGCCAGGTGTGTATTGGGTTTCAGTATATCAGGATCCTGCCAGGTGTGTATGGGGTTTCAGTGTATCAGGATCCTGCCAGGTGTGTATGGGGTTTCAGTGTATCAGGACCCTGCCAGGTGTGTATGGGGTTTCAGTGTATCAGGACCCAGCCAGGTGCGTATGGGGTTTCAGTGTATCAGGACCCTGCCAGGTGTGTATGGGGTTTCACAGTGTATCAGGATCCTGCCAGGTGTGTATGGGGTTTCAGTGTATCAGGACCCTGCCAGGTGTGTATGGGGTTTCAGTATATCAAGGTCCTGCCAGGTGTGTATGGTGTTTCACAGTGTATCAGGATCCTGCCAGGTGTGTATGGGGTTTCACAGTGTATCAGGATCCTGCCAGGTGTGTATGGGGTTTCAGTATATCAGGATCCTGCCAGGTGTGTATGGGGTTTCACAGTGTATCAGGACCCTGCCAGGTGTGTATGGGGTTTCAGTGTATCAGGACCCTGCCAGGTGTGTATGGGGTTTCAGTGTATCAGGATCCTGCCAGGTGTGTATAGGGTTTCAGTATATCAAGGTCCTGCCAGGTGTGTATGGGGTTTCAGTGTATCAGGATCCTGCCAGGTGTGTATGGGGTTTCACAGTGTATCAGGACTCTGCCAGGTGTGTATGGGGTTTCAGTGTATCAGGACCCTGCCAGGTGTGTATGGGGTTTCAGTATATCAGGATCCTGCCAGGTGTGTATGGGGTTTCACAGTATATCAGGATCCTGCCAGGTGTGTATGGGGTTTCAGTGTATCAGGATCCTGCCTGGTTGTTTGGGGTTTCACAGTGTATCAGGATCCTGCCAGGTGTGTATGGGGTTTCACAGTCTATCAGGATCCTGCCAGATGTGTATGGGGTTTCAGTATATCAGGATCCTGCCAGGTGTGTATGGGGTTTCACAGTGTATCAGGACCCTGCCAGGTGTGTATGGGGTTTCAGTGTATCAGGACCCTGCCAGGTGTGTATGGGGTTTCAGTGTATCAGGACCCTGCCAGGTGTGTATGGGGTTTCAGTGTATCAGGACCCTGCCAGGTGTGTATGGGGTTTCAGTGTATCAGGACCCTGCCAGGTGTGTATTGGGTTTCAGTATATCAGGATCCTGCCAGGTGTGTATGGGGTTTCACAGTGTATCAGGACCCTGCCAGGTGTGTATGGGGATTCAGTGTATCAGGACCCTGCCAGGTGTGTATGGGGTTTCAGTGTATCAGGACCCTGCCAGGTGTGTATGGGGTTTCAGTGTATCAGGACCCTGCCAGGTGTGTATGAGGTTTCAGTGTATCAGGACCCTGCCAGGTGTGTATGGGGTTTCACAGTATATCAGGACCCTGCCAGGTGTGTATGGGGTTTCAGTGTATCAGGACCCTGCCAGATGTGTATGAGGTTTCAGTGTATCAGGACCCTGCCAGGTGTGTATGGGGTTTCAGTGCATCAGGACCCTGCCAGGTGTGTATGGGGTTTCAGTGTATCAGGATCCTGCCAGGTGTGTATGGGGTTTCAGTGTATCAGGATCCTGCCAGGTGTGTATGGGGTTTCAATGTATCAGGATCCTGCCAGGTGTGTATGGGGTTTCACAGTGTATCAGAATCCTGCCAGGTGTGTATGGGGTTTCAGTGTATCAGGATCCTGCCAGGTGTGGATGGGGTTTCAGTGTATCAGGACCCTGCCAGGTGTGTATGGGGTTTCAGTGTATCAGGACCCTGCCAGGTGCGTATGGGGTTTCAGTGTATCAGGACCCTGCCAGGTGTGTATGGGGTTTCACAGTGTATCAGGATCCTGCCAGGTGTGTATGGGGTTTCAGTGTATCAGGACCCTGCCAGGTGTGTATGGGGTTTCAGTGTATCAGGACCCTGCCAGGTGTGTATTGGGTTTCAGTATATCAGGATCCTGCCAGGTGTGTATGGGGTTTCAGTGTATCAGGATCCTGCCAGGTGTGTATGGGGTTTCAGTGTATCAGGACCCTGCCAGGTGTGTATGGGGTTTCAGTGTATCAGGACCCAGCCAGGTGCGTATGGGGTTTCAGTGTATCAGGACCCTGCCAGGTGTGTATGGGGTTTCACAGTGTATCAGGATCCTGCCAGGTGTGTATGGGGTTTCAGTGTATCAGGACCCTGCCAGGTGTGTATGGGGTTTCAGTATATCAAGGTCCTGCCAGGTGTGTATGGTGTTTCACAGTGTATCAGGATCCTGCCAGGTGTGTATGGGGTTTCACAGTGTATCAGGATCCTGCCAGGTGTGTATGGGGTTTCAGTATATCAGGATCCTGCCAGGTGTGTATGGGGTTTCACAGTGTATCAGGACCCTGCCAGGTGTGTATGGGGTTTCAGTGTATCAGGACCCTGCCAGGTGTGTATGGGGTTTCAGTGTATCAGGATCCTGCCAGGTGTGTATAGGGTTTCAGTATATCAAGGTCCTGCCAGGTGTGTATGGGGTTTCAGTGTATCAGGATCCTGCCAGGTGTGTATGGGGTTTCACAGTGTATCAGGACTCTGCCAGGTGTGTATGGGGTTTCAGTGTATCAGGACCCTGCCAGGTGTGTATGGGGTTTCAGTATATCAGGATCCTGCCAGGTGTGTATGGGGTTTCACAGTATATCAGGATCCTGCCAGGTGTGTATGGGGTTTCAGTGTATCAGGATCCTGCCTGGTTGTTTGGGGTTTCACAGTGTATCAGGATCCTGCCAGGTGTGTATGGGGTTTCACAGTCTATCAGGATCCTGCCAGATGTGTATGGGGTTTCAGTATATCAGGATCCTGCCAGGTGTGTATGGGGTTTCACAGTGTATCAGGACCCTGCCAGGTGTGTATGGGGTTTCAGTGTATCAGGACCCTGCCAGGTGTGTATGGGGTTTCAGTGTATCAGGATCCTGCCAGGTGTGTATAGGGTTTCAGTATATCAAGGTCCTGCCAGGTGTGTATGGGGTTTCAGTGTATCAGGATCCTGCCAGGTGTGTATGGGGTTTCACAGTGTATCAGGATCCTGCCAGGTGTGTATGGGGTTTCAGTATATCAGGATCCTGCCAGGTGTGTATGGGGTTTCACAGTGTATCAGGATCCTGCCAGGTGTGTATGGGGTTTCAGTGTATCAGGATCCTGCCAGGTGTGTATGGGGTTTCAGTGTATTAGGATCCTGCCCGGTGTGTATGAGGTTTCACTGTCCCAGGATCCTGCCAGGTGTGTATGTGGTTTCAGTGTATCAGGATCCTGCCAGGTGTGTATGAGGTTTCAGTGTATCAGGACCCTGCCAGGTGTGTATGGGGTTTCACAGTATATCAGGACCCTGCCAGGTGTGTATGGGGTTTCAGTGTATCAGGACCCTGCCAGATGTGTATGAGGTTTCAGTGTATCAGGACCCTGCCAGGTGTGTATGGGGTTTCAGTGCATCAGGACCCTGCCAGGTGTGTATGGGGTTTCAGTGTATCAGGATCCTGCCAGGTGTGTATGGGGTTTCAGTGTATCAGGATCCTGCCAGGTGTGTATGGGGTTTCAATGTATCAGGATCCTGCCAGGTGTGTATGGGGTTTCACAGTGTATCAGAATCCTGCCAGGTGTGTATGAGGTTTCAGTGTATCAGGATCCTGCCAGGTGTGTATGGGGTTTCAGTGTATCAGGATCCTGCCAGGTGTGTATGGGGTTTCAGTGTATCAGGACCCTGCCAGGTGTGTATGGGGTTTCAGTGTATCAGGACCCTGCCAGGTGTGTATGGGGTTTCACAGTGTATCAGGATCCTGCCAGGTGTGTATGGGGTTTCAGTGTATCAGGACCCTGCCAGGTGTGTATGGGGTTTCAGTGTATCAGGACCCTGCCAGGTGTGTATGGGGTTTCAGTGTATCAGGACCCTGCCAGGTGTGTATTGGGTTTCAGTATATCAGGATCCTGCCAGGTGTGCATGGGGTTTCAGTGTATCAGGATCCTGCCAGGTGTGTATGGGGTTTCAGTGTATCAGGACCCTGCCAGGTGTGTATGGGGTTTCAGTGTATCAGGACCCAGCCAGGTGCGTATGGGGTTTCAGTGTATCAGGACCCTGCCAGGTGTGTATGGGGTTTCACAGTGTATCAGGATCCTGCCAGGTGTGTATGGGGTTTCAGTGTATCAGGACCCTGCCAGGTGTGTATGGGGTTTCAGTATATCAAGGTCCTGCCAGGTGTGTATGGTGTTTCACAGTGTATCAGGATCCTGCCAGGTGTGTATGGGGTTTCAGTGTATCAGGTCCCTGCCAGGTGTGTATGGGGTTTCAGTGTATCAGGACCCAGCCAGGTGCGTATGGGGTTTCAGTATATCAGGATCCTGCCAGGTGTGCATGGGGTTTCAGTGTATCAGGATCCTGCCAGGTGTGTATGGGGTTTCAGTGTATCAGGATCCTGCCAGGTGTGTATGGGGTTTCAGTATATCAGGATCCTGCCAGGTGTGCATGGGGTTTCAGTGTATCAGGACCCTGCCAGGTGTGTATGGGGTTTCAGTGTATCAGGATCCTGCCAGGTGTGTATAGGGTTTCAGTATATCAAGGTCCTGCCAGGTGTGTATGGGGTTTCAGTGTATCAGGATCCTGCCAGGTGTGTATGGGGTTTCACAGTGTATCAGGACTCTGCCAGATGTGTATGGGGTTTCAGTGTATCAGGACCCTGCCAGGTGTGTATGGGGTTTCAGTATATCAGGATCCTGCCAGGTGTGTATGGGGTTTCACAGTATATCAGGATCCTGCCAGGTGTGTATGGGGTTTCAGTGTATCAGGATCCTGCCTGGTTGTTTGGGGTTTCACAGTGTATCAGGATCCTGCCAGGTGTGTATGGGGTTTCACAGTCTATCAGGATCCTGCCAGATGTGTATGGGGTTTCAGTATATCAGGATCCTGCCAGGTGTGTATGGGGTTTCACAGTGTATCAGGACCCTGCCAGGTGTGTATGGGGTTTCAGTGTATCAGGACCCTGCCAGGTGTGTATGGGGTTTCAGTGTATCAGGATCCTGCCAGGTGTGTATAGGGTTTCAGTATATCAAGGTCCTGCCAGGTGTGTATGGGGTTTCAGTGTATCAGGATCCTGCCAGGTGTGTATGGGGTTTCACAGTGTATCAGGATCCTGCCAGGTGTGTATGGGGTTTCAGTATATCAGGATCCTGCCAGGTGTGTATGGGGTTTCACAGTGTATCAGGATCCTGCCAGGTGTGTATGGGGTTTCAGTGTATCAGGATCCTGCCAGGTGTGTATGGGGTTTCAGTGTATTAGGATCCTGCCCGGTGTGTATGAGGTTTCACTGTCCCAGGATCCTGCCAGGTGTGTATGTGGTTTCAGTGTATCAGGATCCTGCCAGGTGTGTATGAGGTTTCAGTGTATCAGGACCCTGCCAGGTGTGTATGGGGTTTCACAGTATATCAGGACCCTGCCAGGTGTGTATGGGGTTTCAGTGTATCAGGACCCTGCCAGATGTGTATGAGGTTTCAGTGTATCAGGACCCTGCCAGGTGTGTATGGGGTTTCAGTGCATCAGGACCCTGCCAGGTGTGTATGGGGTTTCAGTGTATCAGGATCCTGCCAGGTGTGTATGGGGTTTCAGTGTATCAGGATCCTGCCAGGTGTGTATGGGGTTTCAATGTATCAGGATCCTGCCAGGTGTGTATGGGGTTTCACAGTGTATCAGAATCCTGCCAGGTGTGTATGGGGTTTCAGTGTATCAGGATCCTGCCAGGTGTGTATGGGGTTTCAGTGTATCAGGATCCTGCCAGGTGTGTATGGGGTTTCAGTGTATCAGGACCCTGCCAGGTGTGTATGGGGTTTCAGTGTATCAGGACCCTGCCAGGTGTGTATGGGGTTTCACAGTGTATCAGGATCCTGCCAGGTGTGTATGGGGTTTCAGTGTATCAGGACCCTGCCAGGTGTGTATGGGGTTTCAGTGTATCAGGACCCTGCCAGGTGTGTATGGGGTTTCAGTGTATCAGGACCCTGCCAGGTGTGTATTGGGTTTCAGTATATCAGGATCCTGCCAGGTGTGCATGGGGTTTCAGTGTATCAGGATCCTGCCAGGTGTGTATGGGGTTTCAGTGTATCAGGACCCTGCCAGGTGTGTATGGGGTTTCAGTGTATCAGGACCCAGCCAGGTTCGTATGGGGTTTCAGTGTATCAGGACCCTGCCAGGTGTGTATGGGGTTTCACAGTGTATCAGGATCCTGCCAGGTGTGTCTGGGGTTTCAGTGTATCAGGACCCTGCCAGGTGTGTATGGGGTTTCAGTATATCAAGGTCCTGCCAGGTGTGTATGGTGTTTCACAGTGTATCAGGATCCTGCCAGGTGTGTATGGGGTTTCAGTGTATCAGGACCCTGCCAGGTGTGTATGGGGTTTCAGTGTATCAGGACCCAGCCAGGTGCGTATGGGGTTTCAGTATATCAGGATCCTGCCAGGTGTGCATGGGGTTTCAGTGTATCAGGATCCTGCCAGGTGTGTATGGGGTTTCAGTGTATCAGGATCCTGCCAGGTGTGTATGGGGTTTCAGTATATCAGGATCCTGCCAGGTGTGCATGGGGTTTCAGTGTATCAGGACCCTGCCAGGTGTGTATGGGGTTTCAGTGTATCAGGATCCTGCCAGGTGTGTATAGGGTTTCAGTATATCAAGGTCCTGCCAGGTGTGTATGGGGTTTCAGTGTATCAGGATCCTGCCAGGTGTGTATGGGGTTTCACAGTGTATCAGGACTCTGCCAGGTGTGTATGGGGTTTCAATGTATCAGGACCCTGCCAGGTGTGTATGGGGTTTCAGTATATCAGGATCCTGCCAGGTGTGCATGGGGTTTCACAGTATATCAGGATCCTGCCAGGTGTGTATGGGGTTTCAGTGTATCAGGATCCTGCCTGGTTGTTTGGGGTTTCACAGTGTATCAGGATCCTGCCAGGTGTGTATGGGGTTTCACAGTCTATCAGGATCCTGCCAGATGTGTATGGGGTTTCAGTATATCAGGATCCTGCCAGGTGTGTATGGGGTTTCACAGTGTATCAGGACCCTGCCAGGTGTGTATGGGGTTTCAGTGTATCAGGACCCTGCCAGGTGTGTATGGGGTTTCAGTGTATCAGGATCCTGCCAGGTGTGTATAGGGTTTCAGTATATCAAGGTCCTGCCAGGTGTGTATGGGGTTTCAGTGTATCAGGATCCTGCCAGGTGTGTATGGGGTTTCACAGTGTATCAGGATCCTGCCAGGTGTGTATGGGGTTTCAGTATATCAGGATCCTGCCAGGTGTGTATGGGGTTTCACAGTGTATCAGGATCCTGCCAGGTGTGTATGGGGTTTCAGTGTATCAGGATCCTGCCAGGTGTGTATGGGGTTTCAGTGTATTAGGATCCTGCCCGGTGTGTATGAGGTTTCACTGTCCCAGGATCCTGCCAGGTGTGTATGTGGTTTCAGTGTATCAGGATCCTGCCAGGTGTGTATGAGGTTTCAGTGTATCAGGACCCTGCCAGGTGTGTATGGGGTTTCACAGTATATCAGGACCCTGCCAGGTGTGTATGGGGTTTCAGTGTATCAGGACCCTGCCAGATGTGTATGAGGTTTCAGTGTATCAGGACCCTGCCAGGTGTGTATGGGGTTTCAGTGCATCAGGACCCTGCCAGGTGTGTATGGGGTTTCAGTGTATCAGGATCCTGCCAGGTGTGTATGGGGTTTCAGTGTATCAGGATCCTGCCAGGTGTGTATGGGGTTTCAATGTATCAGGATCCTGCCAGGTGTGTATGGGGTTTCACAGTGTATCAGAATCCTGCCAGGTGTGTATGGGGTTTCAGTGTATCAGGATCCTGCCAGGTGTGTATGGGGTTTCAGTGTATCAGGATCCTGCCAGGTGTGTATGGGGTTTCAGTGTATCAGGACCCTGCCAGGTGTGTATGGGGTTTCAGTGTATCAGGACCCTGCCAGGTGTGTATGGGGTTTCACAGTGTATCAGGATCCTGCCAGGTGTGTATGGGGTTTCAGTGTATCAGGACCCTGCCAGGTGTGTATGGGGTTTCAGTGTATCAGGACCCTGCCAGGTGTGTATGGGGTTTCAGTGTATCAGGACCCTGCCAGGTGTGTATTGGGTTTCAGTATATCAGGATCCTGCCAGGTGTGCATGGGGTTTCAGTGTATCAGGATCCTGCCAGGTGTGTATGGGGTTTCAGTGTATCAGGACCCTGCCAGGTGTGTATGGGGTTTCAGTGTATCAGGACCCAGCCAGGTGCGTATGGGGTTTCAGTGTATCAGGACCCTGCCAGGTGTGTATGGGGTTTCACAGTGTATCAGGATCCTGCCAGGTGTGTATGGGGTTTCAGTGTATCAGGACCCTGCCAGGTGTGTATGGGGTTTCAGTATATCAAGGTCCTGCCAGGTGTGTATGGTGTTTCACAGTGTATCAGGATCCTGCCAGGTGTGTATGGGGTTTCAGTGTATCAGGTCCCTGCCAGGTGTGTATGGGGTTTCAGTGTATCAGGACCCAGCCAGGTGCGTATGGGGTTTCAGTATATCAGGATCCTGCCAGGTGTGCATGGGGTTTCAGTGTATCAGGATCCTGCCAGGTGTGTATGGGGTTTCAGTGTATCAGGATCCTGCCAGGTGTGTATGGGGTTTCAGTGTATCAGGACCCTGCCAGGTGTGTATGAGGTTTCAGTGTATCAGGACCCTGCCAGGTGTGTATGGGGTTTCACAGTATATCAGGACCCTGCCAGGTGTGTATGGGGTTTCAGTGTATCAGGACCCTGCCAGATGTGTATGAGGTTTCAGTGTATCAGGACCCTGCCAGGTGTGTATGGGGTTTCAGTGCATCAGGACCCTGCCAGGTGTGTATGGGGTTTCAGTGTATCAGGATCCTGCCAGGTGTGTATGGGGTTTCAGTGTATCAGGATCCTGCCAGGTGTGTATGGGGTTTCAATGTATCAGGATCCTGCCAGGTGTGTATGGGGTTTCACAGTGTATCAGAATCCTGCCAGGTGTGTATGGGGTTTCAGTGTATCAGGATCCTGCCAGGTGTGGATGGGGTTTCAGTGTATCAGGACCCTGCCAGGTGTGTATGGGGTTTCAGTGTATCAGGACCCTGCCAGGTGCGTATGGGGTTTCAGTGTATCAGGACCCTGCCAGGTGTGTATGGGGTTTCACAGTGTATCAGGATCCTGCCAGGTGTGTATGGGGTTTCAGTGTATCAGGACCCTGCCAGGTGTGTATGGGGTTTCAGTGTATCAGGACCCTGCCAGGTGTGTATTGGGTTTCAGTATATCAGGATCCTGCCAGGTGTGTATGGGGTTTCAGTGTATCAGGATCCTGCCAGGTGTGTATGGGGTTTCAGTGTATCAGGACCCTGCCAGGTGTGTATGGGGTTTCAGTGTATCAGGACCCAGCCAGGTGCGTATGGGGTTTCAGTGTATCAGGACCCTGCCAGGTGTGTATGGGGTTTCACAGTGTATCAGGATCCTGCCAGGTGTGTATGGGGTTTCAGTGTATCAGGACCCTGCCAGGTGTGTATGGGGTTTCAGTATATCAAGGTCCTGCCAGGTGTGTATGGTGTTTCACAGTGTATCAGGATCCTGCCAGGTGTGTATGGGGTTTCACAGTGTATCAGGATCCTGCCAGGTGTGTATGGGGTTTCAGTATATCAGGATCCTGCCAGGTGTGTATGGGGTTTCACAGTGTATCAGGACCCTGCCAGGTGTGTATGGGGTTTCAGTGTATCAGGACCCTGCCAGGTGTGTATGGGGTTTCAGTGTATCAGGATCCTGCCAGGTGTGTATAGGGTTTCAGTATATCAAGGTCCTGCCAGGTGTGTATGGGGTTTCAGTGTATCAGGATCCTGCCAGGTGTGTATGGGGTTTCACAGTGTATCAGGACTCTGCCAGGTGTGTATGGGGTTTCAGTGTATCAGGACCCTGCCAGGTGTGTATGGGGTTTCAGTATATCAGGATCCTGCCAGGTGTGTATGGGGTTTCACAGTATATCAGGATCCTGCCAGGTGTGTATGGGGTTTCAGTGTATCAGGATCCTGCCTGGTTGTTTGGGGTTTCACAGTGTATCAGGATCCTGCCAGGTGTGTATGGGGTTTCACAGTCTATCAGGATCCTGCCAGATGTGTATGGGGTTTCAGTATATCAGGATCCTGCCAGGTGTGTATGGGGTTTCACAGTGTATCAGGACCCTGCCAGGTGTGTATGGGGTTTCAGTGTATCAGGAACCTGCCAGGTGTGTATGGGGTTTCAGTGTATCAGGATCCTGCCAGGTGTGTATAGGGTTTCAGTATATCAAGGTCCTGCCAGGTGTGTATGGGGTTTCAGTGTATCAGGATCCTGCCAGGTGTGTATGGGGTTTCACAGTGTATCAGGATCCTGCCAGGTGTGTATGGGGTTTCAGTATATCAGGATCCTGCCAGGTGTGTATGGGGTTTCACAGTGTATCAGGATCCTGCCAGGTGTGTATGGGGTTTCAGTGTATCAGGATCCTGCCAGGTGTGTATGTGGTTTCAGTGTATCAGGATCCTGCCAGGTGTGTATGAGGTTTCAGTGTATCAGGACCCTGCCAGGTGTGTATGGGGTTTCACAGTATATCAGGACCCTGCCAGGTGTGTATGGGGTTTCAGTGTATCAGGACCCTGCCAGATGTGTATGAGGTTTCAGTGTATCAGGACCCTGCCAGGTGTGTATGGGGTTTCAGTGCATCAGGACCCTGCCAGGTGTGTATGGGGTTTCAGTGTATCAGGATCCTGCCAGGTGTGTATGGGGTTTCAGTGTATCAGGATCCTGCCAGGTGTGTATGGGGTTTCAATGTATCAGGATCCTGCCAGGTGTGTATGGGGTTTCACAGTGTATCAGAATCCTGCCAGGTGTGTATGGGGTTTCAGTGTATCAGGATCCTGCCAGGTGTGTATGGGGTTTCAGTGTATCAGGATCCTGCCAGGTGTGTATGGGGTTTCAGTGTATCAGGACCCTGCCAGGTGTGTATGGGGTTTCAGTGTATCAGGACCCTGCCAGGTGTGTATGGGGTTTCACAGTGTATCAGGATCCTGCCAGGTGTGTATGGGGTTTCAGTGTATCAGGACCCTGCCAGGTGTGTATGGGGTTTCAGTGTATCAGGACCCTGCCAGGTGTGTATGGGGTTTCAGTGTATCAGGACCCTGCCAGGTGTGTATTGGGTTTCAGTATATCAGGATCCTGCCAGGTGTGCATGGGGTTTCAGTGTATCAGGATCCTGCCAGGTGTGTATGGGGTTTCAGTGTATCAGGACCCTGCCAGGTGTGTATGGGGTTTCAGTGTATCAGGACCCAGCCAGGTGCGTATGGGGTTTCAGTGTATCAGGACCCTGCCAGGTGTGTATGGGGTTTCACAGTGTATCAGGATCCTGCCAGGTGTGTATGGGGTTTCAGTGTATCAGGACCCTGCCAGGTGTGTATGGGGTTTCAGTATATCAAGGTCCTGCCAGGTGTGTATGGTGTTTCACAGTGTATCAGGATCCTGCCAGGTGTGTATGGGGTTTCAGTGTATCAGGTCCCTGCCAGGTGTGTATGGGGTTTCAGTGTATCAGGACCCAGCCAGGTGCGTATGGGGTTTCAGTATATCAGGATCCTGCCAGGTGTGCATGGGGTTTCAGTGTATCAGGATCCTGCCAGGTGTGTATGGGGTTTCAGTGTATCAGGATCCTGCCAGGTGTGTATGGGGTTTCAGTATATCAGGATCCTGCCAGGTGTGCATGGGGTTTCAGTGTATCAGGACCCTGCCAGGTGTGTATGGGGTTTCAGTGTATCAGGATCCTGCCAGGTGTGTATAGGGTTTCAGTATATCAAGGTCCTGCCAGGTGTGTATGGGGTTTCAGTGTATCAGGATCCTGCCAGGTGTGTATGGGGTTTCACAGTGTATCAGGACTCTGCCAGATGTGTATGGGGTTTCAGTGTATCAGGACCCTGCCAGGTGTGTATGGGGTTTCAGTATATCAGGATCCTGCCAGGTGTGTATGGGGTTTCACAGTATATCAGGATCCTGCCAGGTGTGTATGGGGTTTCAGTGTATCAGGATCCTGCCTGGTTGTTTGGGGTTTCACAGTGTATCAGGATCCTGCCAGGTGTGTATGGGGTTTCACAGTCTATCAGGATCCTGCCAGATGTGTATGGGGTTTCAGTATATCAGGATCCTGCCAGGTGTGTATGGGGTTTCACAGTGTATCAGGACCCTGCCAGGTGTGTATGGGGTTTCAGTGTATCAGGACCCTGCCAGGTGTGTATGGGGTTTCAGTGTATCAGGATCCTGCCAGGTGTGTATAGGGTTTCAGTATATCAAGGTCCTGCCAGGTGTGTATGGGGTTTCAGTGTATCAGGATCCTGCCAGGTGTGTATGGGGTTTCACAGTGTATCAGGATCCTGCCAGGTGTGTATGGGGTTTCAGTATATCAGGATCCTGCCAGGTGTGTATGGGGTTTCACAGTGTATCAGGATCCTGCCAGGTGTGTATGGGGTTTCAGTGTATCAGGATCCTGCCAGGTGTGTATGGGGTTTCAGTGTATTAGGATCCTGCCCGGTGTGTATGAGGTTTCACTGTCCCAGGATCCTGCCAGGTGTGTATGTGGTTTCAGTGTATCAGGATCCTGCCAGGTGTGTATGAGGTTTCAGTGTATCAGGACCCTGCCAGGTGTGTATGGGGTTTCACAGTATATCAGGACCCTGCCAGGTGTGTATGGGGTTTCAGTGTATCAGGACCCTGCCAGATGTGTATGAGGTTTCAGTGTATCAGGACCCTGCCAGGTGTGTATGGGGTTTCAGTGCATCAGGACCCTGCCAGGTGTGTATGGGGTTTCAGTGTATCAGGATCCTGCCAGGTGTGTATGGGGTTTCAGTGTATCAGGATCCTGCCAGGTGTGTATGGGGTTTCAATGTATCAGGATCCTGCCAGGTGTGTATGGGGTTTCACAGTGTATCAGAATCCTGCCAGGTGTGTATGGGGTTTCAGTGTATCAGGATCCTGCCAGGTGTGTATGGGGTTTCAGTGTATCAGGATCCTGCCAGGTGTGTATGGGGTTTCAGTGTATCAGGACCCTGCCAGGTGTGTATGGGGTTTCAGTGTATCAGGACCCTGCCAGGTGTGTATGGGGTTTCACAGTGTATCAGGATCCTGCCAGGTGTGTATGGGGTTTCAGTGTATCAGGACCCTGCCAGGTGTGTATGGGGTTTCAGTGTATCAGGACCCTGCCAGGTGTGTATGGGGTTTCAGTGTATCAGGACCCTGCCAGGTGTGTATTGGGTTTCAGTATATCAGGATCCTGCCAGGTGTGCATGGGGTTTCAGTGTATCAGGATCCTGCCAGGTGTGTATGGGGTTTCAGTGTATCAGGACCCTGCCAGGTGTGTATGGGGTTTCAGTGTATCAGGACCCAGCCAGGTTCGTATGGGGTTTCAGTGTATCAGGACCCTGCCAGGTGTGTATGGGGTTTCACAGTGTATCAGGATCCTGCCAGGTGTGTCTGGGGTTTCAGTGTATCAGGACCCTGCCAGGTGTGTATGGGGTTTCAGTATATCAAGGTCCTGCCAGGTGTGTATGGTGTTTCACAGTGTATCAGGATCCTGCCAGGTGTGTATGGGGTTTCAGTGTATCAGGACCCTGCCAGGTGTGTATGGGGTTTCAGTGTATCAGGACCCAGCCAGGTGCGTATGGGGTTTCAGTATATCAGGATCCTGCCAGGTGTGCATGGGGTTTCAGTGTATCAGGATCCTGCCAGGTGTGTATGGGGTTTCAGTGTATCAGGATCCTGCCAGGTGTGTATGGGGTTTCAGTATATCAGGATCCTGCCAGGTGTGCATGGGGTTTCAGTGTATCAGGACCCTGCCAGGTGTGTATGGGGTTTCAGTGTATCAGGATCCTGCCAGGTGTGTATAGGGTTTCAGTATATCAAGGTCCTGCCAGGTGTGTATGGGGTTTCAGTGTATCAGGATCCTGCCAGGTGTGTATGGGGTTTCACAGTGTATCAGGACTCTGCCAGGTGTGTATGGGGTTTCAATGTATCAGGACCCTGCCAGGTGTGTATGGGGTTTCAGTATATCAGGATCCTGCCAGGTGTGCATGGGGTTTCACAGTATATCAGGATCCTGCCAGGTGTGTATGGGGTTTCAGTGTATCAGGATCCTGCCTGGTTGTTTGGGGTTTCACAGTGTATCAGGATCCTGCCAGGTGTGTATGGGGTTTCACAGTCTATCAGGATCCTGCCAGATGTGTATGGGGTTTCAGTATATCAGGATCCTGCCAGGTGTGTATGGGGTTTCACAGTGTATCAGGACCCTGCCAGGTGTGTATGGGGTTTCAGTGTATCAGGACCCTGCCAGGTGTGTATGGGGTTTCAGTGTATCAGGATCCTGCCAGGTGTGTATAGGGTTTCAGTATATCAAGGTCCTGCCAGGTGTGTATGGGGTTTCAGTGTATCAGGATCCTGCCAGGTGTGTATGGGGTTTCACAGTGTATCAGGATCCTGCCAGGTGTGTATGGGGTTTCAGTATATCAGGATCCTGCCAGGTGTGTATGGGGTTTCACAGTGTATCAGGATCCTGCCAGGTGTGTATGGGGTTTCAGTGTATCAGGATCCTGCCAGGTGTGTATGGGGTTTCAGTGTATTAGGATCCTGCCCGGTGTGTATGAGGTTTCACTGTCCCAGGATCCTGCCAGGTGTGTATGTGGTTTCAGTGTATCAGGATCCTGCCAGGTGTGTATGAGGTTTCAGTGTATCAGGACCCTGCCAGGTGTGTATGGGGTTTCACAGTATATCAGGACCCTGCCAGGTGTGTATGGGGTTTCAGTGTATCAGGACCCTGCCAGATGTGTATGAGGTTTCAGTGTATCAGGACCCTGCCAGGTGTGTATGGGGTTTCAGTGCATCAGGACCCTGCCAGGTGTGTATGGGGTTTCAGTGTATCAGGATCCTGCCAGGTGTGTATGGGGTTTCAGTGTATCAGGATCCTGCCAGGTGTGTATGGGGTTTCAATGTATCAGGATCCTGCCAGGTGTGTATGGGGTTTCACAGTGTATCAGAATCCTGCCAGGTGTGTATGGGGTTTCAGTGTATCAGGATCCTGCCAGGTGTGTATGGGGTTTCAGTGTATCAGGATCCTGCCAGGTGTGTATGGGGTTTCAGTGTATCAGGACCCTGCCAGGTGTGTATGGGGTTTCAGTGTATCAGGACCCTGCCAGGTGTGTATGGGGTTTCACAGTGTATCAGGATCCTGCCAGGTGTGTATGGGGTTTCAGTGTATCAGGACCCTGCCAGGTGTGTATGGGGTTTCAGTGTATCAGGACCCTGCCAGGTGTGTATGGGGTTTCAGTGTATCAGGACCCTGCCAGGTGTGTATTGGGTTTCAGTATATCAGGATCCTGCCAGGTGTGCATGGGGTTTCAGTGTATCAGGATCCTGCCAGGTGTGTATGGGGTTTCAGTGTATCAGGACCCTGCCAGGTGTGTATGGGGTTTCAGTGTATCAGGACCCAGCCAGGTGCGTATGGGGTTTCAGTGTATCAGGACCCTGCCAGGTGTGTATGGGGTTTCACAGTGTATCAGGATCCTGCCAGGTGTGTATGGGGTTTCAGTGTATCAGGACCCTGCCAGGTGTGTATGGGGTTTCAGTATATCAAGGTCCTGCCAGGTGTGTATGGTGTTTCACAGTGTATCAGGATCCTGCCAGGTGTGTATGGGGTTTCAGTGTATCAGGTCCCTGCCAGGTGTGTATGGGGTTTCAGTGTATCAGGACCCAGCCAGGTGCGTATGGGGTTTCAGTATATCAGGATCCTGCCAGGTGTGCATGGGGTTTCAGTGTATCAGGATCCTGCCAGGTGTGTATGGGGTTTCAGTGTATCAGGATCCTGCCAGGTGTGTATGGGGTTTCAGTGTATCAGGACCCTGCCAGGTGTGTATGAGGTTTCAGTGTATCAGGACCCTGCCAGGTGTGTATGGGGTTTCACAGTATATCAGGACCCTGCCAGGTGTGTATGGGGTTTCAGTGTATCAGGACCCTGCCAGATGTGTATGAGGTTTCAGTGTATCAGGACCCTGCCAGGTGTGTATGGGGTTTCAGTGCATCAGGACCCTGCCAGGTGTGTATGGGGTTTCAGTGTATCAGGATCCTGCCAGGTGTGTATGGGGTTTCAGTGTATCAGGATCCTGCCAGGTGTGTATGGGGTTTCAATGTATCAGGATCCTGCCAGGTGTGTATGGGGTTTCACAGTGTATCAGAATCCTGCCAGGTGTGTATGGGGTTTCAGTGTATCAGGATCCTGCCAGGTGTGGATGGGGTTTCAGTGTATCAGGACCCTGCCAGGTGTGTATGGGGTTTCAGTGTATCAGGACCCTGCCAGGTGCGTATGGGGTTTCAGTGTATCAGGACCCTGCCAGGTGTGTATGGGGTTTCACAGTGTATCAGGATCCTGCCAGGTGTGTATGGGGTTTCAGTGTATCAGGACCCTGCCAGGTGTGTATGGGGTTTCAGTGTATCAGGACCCTGCCAGGTGTGTATTGGGTTTCAGTATATCAGGATCCTGCCAGGTGTGTATGGGGTTTCAGTGTATCAGGATCCTGCCAGGTGTGTATGGGGTTTCAGTGTATCAGGACCCTGCCAGGTGTGTATGGGGTTTCAGTGTATCAGGACCCAGCCAGGTGCGTATGGGGTTTCAGTGTATCAGGACCCTGCCAGGTGTGTATGGGGTTTCACAGTGTATCAGGATCCTGCCAGGTGTGTATGGGGTTTCAGTGTATCAGGACCCTGCCAGGTGTGTATGGGGTTTCAGTATATCAAGGTCCTGCCAGGTGTGTATGGTGTTTCACAGTGTATCAGGATCCTGCCAGGTGTGTATGGGGTTTCACAGTGTATCAGGATCCTGCCAGGTGTGTATGGGGTTTCAGTATATCAGGATCCTGCCAGGTGTGTATGGGGTTTCACAGTGTATCAGGACCCTGCCAGGTGTGTATGGGGTTTCAGTGTATCAGGACCCTGCCAGGTGTGTATGGGGTTTCAGTGTATCAGGATCCTGCCAGGTGTGTATAGGGTTTCAGTATATCAAGGTCCTGCCAGGTGTGTATGGGGTTTCAGTGTATCAGGATCCTGCCAGGTGTGTATGGGGTTTCACAGTGTATCAGGACTCTGCCAGGTGTGTATGGGGTTTCAGTGTATCAGGACCCTGCCAGGTGTGTATGGGGTTTCAGTATATCAGGATCCTGCCAGGTGTGTATGGGGTTTCACAGTATATCAGGATCCTGCCAGGTGTGTATGGGGTTTCAGTGTATCAGGATCCTGCCTGGTTGTTTGGGGTTTCACAGTGTATCAGGATCCTGCCAGGTGTGTATGGGGTTTCACAGTCTATCAGGATCCTGCCAGATGTGTATGGGGTTTCAGTATATCAGGATCCTGCCAGGTGTGTATGGGGTTTCACAGTGTATCAGGACCCTGCCAGGTGTGTATGGGGTTTCAGTGTATCAGGAACCTGCCAGGTGTGTATGGGGTTTCAGTGTATCAGGATCCTGCCAGGTGTGTATAGGGTTTCAGTATATCAAGGTCCTGCCAGGTGTGTATGGGGTTTCAGTGTATCAGGATCCTGCCAGGTGTGTATGGGGTTTCACAGTGTATCAGGATCCTGCCAGGTGTGTATGGGGTTTCAGTATATCAGGATCCTGCCAGGTGTGTATGGGGTTTCACAGTGTATCAGGATCCTGCCAGGTGTGTATGGGGTTTCAGTGTATCAGGATCCTGCCAGGTGTGTATGGGGTTTCAGTGTATTAGGATCCTGCCCGGTGTGTATGAGGTTTCACTGTCCCAGGATCCTGCCAGGTGTGTATGTGGTTTCAGTGTATCAGGATCCTGCCAGGTGTGTATGAGGTTTCAGTGTATCAGGACCCTGCCAGGTGTGTATGGGGTTTCACAGTATATCAGGACCCTGCCAGGTGTGTATGGGGTTTCAGTGTATCAGGACCCTGCCAGATGTGTATGAGGTTTCAGTGTATCAGGACCCTGCCAGGTGTGTATGGGGTTTCAGTGCATCAGGACCCTGCCAGGTGTGTATGGGGTTTCAGTGTATCAGGATCCTGCCAGGTGTGTATGGGGTTTCAGTGTATCAGGATCCTGCCAGGTGTGTATGGGGTTTCAATGTATCAGGATCCTGCCAGGTGTGTATGGGGTTTCACAGTGTATCAGAATCCTGCCAGGTGTGTATGGGGTTTCAGTGTATCAGGATCCTGCCAGGTGTGTATGGGGTTTCAGTGTATCAGGATCCTGCCAGGTGTGTATGGGGTTTCAGTGTATCAGGACCCTGCCAGGTGTGTATGGGGTTTCAGTGTATCAGGACCCTGCCAGGTGTGTATGGGGTTTCACAGTGTATCAGGATCCTGCCAGGTGTGTATGGGGTTTCAGTGTATCAGGACCCTGCCAGGTGTGTATGGGGTTTCAGTGTATCAGGACCCTGCCAGGTGTGTATGGGGTTTCAGTGTATCAGGACCCTGCCAGGTGTGTATTGGGTTTCAGTATATCAGGATCCTGCCAGGTGTGCATGGGGTTTCAGTGTATCAGGATCCTGCCAGGTGTGTATGGGGTTTCAGTGTATCAGGACCCTGCCAGGTGTGTATGGGGTTTCAGTGTATCAGGACCCAGCCAGGTGCGTATGGGGTTTCAGTGTATCAGGACCCTGCCAGGTGTGTATGGGGTTTCACAGTGTATCAGGATCCTGCCAGGTGTGTATGGGGTTTCAGTGTATCAGGACCCTGCCAGGTGTGTATGGGGTTTCAGTATATCAAGGTCCTGCCAGGTGTGTATGGTGTTTCACAGTGTATCAGGATCCTGCCAGGTGTGTATGGGGTTTCAGTGTATCAGGTCCCTGCCAGGTGTGTATGGGGTTTCAGTGTATCAGGACCCAGCCAGGTGCGTATGGGGTTTCAGTATATCAGGATCCTGCCAGGTGTGCATGGGGTTTCAGTGTATCAGGATCCTGCCAGGTGTGTATGGGGTTTCAGTGTATCAGGATCCTGCCAGGTGTGTATGGGGTTTCAGTATATCAGGATCCTGCCAGGTGTGCATGGGCTTTCAGTGTATCAGGACCCTGCCAGGTGTGTATGGGGTTTCAGTGTATCAGGATCCTGCCATGTGTGTATAGGGTTTCAGTATATCAAGGTCCTGCCAGGTGTGTATGGGGTTTCAGTGTATCAGGATCCTGCCAGGTGTGTATGGGGTTTCACAGTGTATCAGGACTCTGCCAGGTGTGTATGGGGTTTCAGTGTATCAGGACCCTGCCAGGTGTGTATGGGGTTTCAGTATATCAGGATCCTGCCAGGTGTGTATGGGGTTTCACAGTATATCAGGATCCTGCCAGGTGTGTATGGGGTTTCAGTGTATCAGGATCCTGCCTGGTTGTTTGGGGTTTCACAGTGTATCAGGATCCTGCCAGGTGTGTATGGGGTTTCACAGTCTATCAGGATCCTGCCAGATGTGTATGGGGTTTCAGTATATCAGGATCCTGCCAGGTGTGTATGGGGTTTCACAGTGTATCAGGACCCTGCCAGGTGTGTATGGGGTTTCAGTGTATCAGGACCCTGCCAGGTGTGTATGGGGTTTCAGTGTATCAGGATCCTGCCAGGTGTGTATAGGGTTTCAGTATATCAAGGTCCTGCCAGGTGTGTATGGGGTTTCAGTGTATCAGGATCCTGCCAGGTGTGTATGGGGTTTCACAGTGTATCAGGATCCTGCCAGGTGTGTATGGGGTTTCAGTATATCAGGATCCTGCCAGGTGTGTATGGGGTTTCACAGTGTATCAGGATCCTGCCAGGTGTGTATGGGGTTTCAGTGTATCAGGATCCTGCCAGGTGTGTATGGGGTTTCAGTGTATTAGGATCCTGCCCGGTGTGTATGAGGTTTCACTGTCCCAGGATCCTGCCAGGTGTGTATGTGGTTTCAGTGTATCAGGATCCTGCCAGGTGTGTATGAGGTTTCAGTGTATCAGGACCCTGCCAGGTGTGTATGGGGTTTCACAGTATATCAGGACCCTGCCAGGTGTGTATGGGGTTTCAGTGTATCAGGACCCTGCCAGGTGTGTATGGGGTTTCACAGTGTATCAGGATCCTGCCAGGTGTGTATGGGGTTTCAGTGTATCAGGACCCTGCCAGGTGTGTATGGGGTTTCAGTGTATCAGGACCCTGCCAGGTGTGTATGGGGTTTCAGTGTATCAGGACCCTGCCAGGTGTGTATTGGGTTTCAGTATATCAGGATCCTGCCAGGTGTGCATGGGGTTTCAGTGTATCAGGATCCTGCCAGGTGTGTATGGGGTTTCAGTGTATCAGGACCCTGCCAGGTGTGTATGGGGTTTCAGTGTATCAGGACCCAGCCAGGTGCGTATGGGGTTTCAGTGTATCAGGACCCTGCCAGGTGTGTATGGGGTTTCACAGTGTATCAGGATCCTGCCAGGTGTGTATGGGGTTTCAGTGTATCAGGACCCTGCCAGGTGTGTATGGGGTTTCAGTATATCAAGGTCCTGCCAGGTGTGTATGGTGTTTCACAGTGTATCAGGATCCTGCCAGGTGTGTATGGGGTTTCAGTGTATCAGGTCCCTGCCAGGTGTGTATGGGGTTTCAGTGTATCAGGACCCAGCCAGGTGCGTATGGGGTTTCAGTATATCAGGATCCTGCCAGGTGTGCATGGGGTTTCAGTGTATCAGGATCCTGCCAGGTGTGTATGGGGTTTCAGTGTATCAGGATCCTGCCAGGTGTGTATGGGGTTTCAGTGTATCAGGACCCTGCCAGGTGTGTATGAGGTTTCAGTGTATCAGGACCCTGCCAGGTGTGTATGGGGTTTCACAGTATATCAGGACCCTGCCAGGTGTGTATGGGGTTTCAGTGTATCAGGACCCTGCCAGATGTGTATGAGGTTTCAGTGTATCAGGACCCTGCCAGGTGTGTATGGGGTTTCAGTGCATCAGGACCCTGCCAGGTGTGTATGGGGTTTCAGTGTATCAGGATCCTGCCAGGTGTGTATGGGGTTTCAGTGTATCAGGATCCTGCCAGGTGTGTATGGGGTTTCAATGTATCAGGATCCTGCCAGGTGTGTATGGGGTTTCACAGTGTATCAGAATCCTGCCAGCTGTGTATGGGGTTTCAGTGTATCAGGATCCTGCCAGGTGTGGATGGGGTTTCAGTGTATCAGGACCCTGCCAGGTGTGTATGGGGTTTCAGTGTATCAGGACCCTGCCAGGTGCGTATGGGGTTTCAGTGTATCAGGACCCTGCCAGGTGTGTATGGGGTTTCACAGTGTATCAGGATCCTGCCAGGTGTGTATGGGGTTTCAGTGTATCAGGACCCTGCCAGGTGTGTATGGGGTTTCAGTGTATCAGGACCCTGCCAGGTGTGTATTGGGTTTCAGTATATCAGGATCCTGCCAGGTGTGTATGGGGTTTCAGTGTATCAGGATCCTGCCAGGTGTGTATGGGGTTTCAGTGTATCAGGACCCTGCCAGGTGTGTATGGGGTTTCAGTGTATCAGGACCCTGCCAGGTGTGTATGGGGTTTCACAGTGTATCAGGATCCTGCCAGGTGTGTATGGGGTTTCAGTGTATCAGGACCCTGCCAGGTGTGTATGGGGTTTCAGTATATCAAGGTCCTGCCAGGTGTGTATGGTGTTTCACAGTGTATCAGGATCCTGCCAGGTGTGTATGGGGTTTCACAGTGTATCAGGATCCTGCCAGGTGTGTATGGGGTATCAGTATATCAGGATCCTGCCAGGTGTGTATGGGGTTTCACAGTGTATCAGGACCCTGCCAGGTGTGTATGGGGTTTCAGTGTATCAGGACCCTGCCAGGTGTGTATGGGGTTTCAGTGTATCAGGATCCTGCCAGGTGTGTATAGGGTTTCAGTATATCAAGGTCCTGCCAGGTGTGTATGGGGTTTCAGTGTATCAGGATCCTGCCAGGTGTGTATGGGGTTTCACAGTGTATCAGGACTCTGCCAGGTGTGTATGGGGTTTCAGTGTATCAGGACCCTGCCAGGTGTGTATGGGGTTTCAGTATATCAGGATCCTGCCAGGTGTGTATGGGGTTTCACAGTATATCAGGATCCTGCCAGGTGTGTATGGGGTTTCAGTGTATCAGGATCCTGCCTGGTTGTTTGGGGTTTCACAGTGTATCAGGATCCTGCCAGGTGTGTATGGGGTTTCACAGTCTATCAGGATCCTGCCAGATGTGTATGGGGTTTCAGTATATCAGGATCCTGCCAGGTGTGTATGGGGTTTCACAGTGTATCAGGACCCTGCCAGGTGTGTATGGGGTTTCAGTGTATCAGGAACCTGCCAGGTGTGTATGGGGTTTCAGTGTATCAGGATCCTGCCAGGTGTGTATAGGGTTTCAGTATATCAAGGTCCTGCCAGGTGTGTATGGGGTTTCAGTGTATCAGGATCCTGCCAGGTGTGTATGGGGTTTCACAGTGTATCAGGATCCTGCCAGGTGTGTATGGGGTTTCAGTATATCAGGATCCTGCCAGGTGTGTATGGGGTTTCACAGTGTATCAGGATCCTGCCAGGTGTGTATGGGGTTTCAGTGTATCAGGATCCTGCCAGGTGTGTATGGGGTTTCAGTGTATTAGGATCCTGCCCGGTGTGTATGAGGTTTCACTGTCCCAGGATCCTGCCAGGTGTGTATGTGGTTTCAGTGTATCAGGATCCTGCCAGGTGTGTATGAGGTTTCAGTGTATCAGGACCCTGCCAGGTGTGTATGGGGTTTCACAGTATATCAGGACCCTGCCAGGTGTGTATGGGGTTTCAGTGTATCAGGACCCTGCCAGATGTGTATGAGGTTTCAGTGTATCAGGACCCTGCCAGGTGTGTATGGGGTTTCAGTGCATCAGGACCCTGCCAGGTGTGTATGGGGTTTCAGTGTATCAGGATCCTGCCAGGTGTGTATGGGGTTTCAGTGTATCAGGATCCTGCCAGGTGTGTATGGGGTTTCAATGTATCAGGATCCTGCCAGGTGTGTATGGGGTTTCACAGTGTATCAGAATCCTGCCAGGTGTGTATGGGGTTTCAGTGTATCAGGATCCTGCCAGGTGTGTATGGGGTTTCAGTGTATCAGGATCCTGCCAGGTGTGTATGGGGTTTCAGTGTATCAGGACCCTGCCAGGTGTGTATGGGGTTTCAGTGTATCAGGACCCTGCCAGGTGTGTATGGGGTTTCACAGTGTATCAGGATCCTGCCAGGTGTGTATGGGGTTTCAGTGTATCAGGACCCTGCCAGGTGTGTATGGGGTTTCAGTGTATCAGGACCCTGCCAGGTGTGTATGGGGTTTCAGTGTATCAGGACCCTGCCAGGTGTGTATTGGGTTTCAGTATATCAGGATCCTGCCAGGTGTGCATGGGGTTTCAGTGTATCAGGATCCTGCCAGGTGTGTATGGGGTTTCAGTGTATCAGGACCCTGCCAGGTGTGTATGGGGTTTCAGTGTATCAGGACCCAGCCAGGTGCGTATGGGGTTTCAGTGTATCAGGACCCTGCCAGGTGTGTATGGGGTTTCACAGTGTATCAGGATCCTGCCAGGTGTGTATGGGGTTTCAGTGTATCAGGACCCTGCCAGGTGTGTATGGGGTTTCAGTATATCAAGGTCCTGCCAGGTGTGTATGGTGTTTCACAGTGTATCAGGATCCTGCCAGGTGTGTATGGGGTTTCAGTGTATCAGGTCCCTGCCAGGTGTGTATGGGGTTTCAGTGTATCAGGACCCAGCCAGGTGCGTATGGGGTTTCAGTATATCAGGATCCTGCCAGGTGTGCATGGGGTTTCAGTGTATCAGGATCCTGCCAGGTGTGTATGGGGTTTCAGTGTATCAGGATCCTGCCAGGTGTGTATGGGGTTTCAGTATATCAGGATCCTGCCAGGTGTGCATGGGCTTTCAGTGTATCAGGACCCTGCCAGGTGTGTATGGGGTTTCAGTGTATCAGGATCCTGCCATGTGTGTATAGGGTTTCAGTATATCAAGGTCCTGCCAGGTGTGTATGGGGTTTCAGTGTATCAGGATCCTGCCAGGTGTGTATGGGGTTTCACAGTGTATCAGGACTCTGCCAGGTGTGTATGGGGTTTCAGTGTATCAGGACCCTGCCAGGTGTGTATGGGGTTTCAGTATATCAGGATCCTGCCAGGTGTGTATGGGGTTTCACAGTATATCAGGATCCTGCCAGGTGTGTATGGGGTTTCAGTGTATCAGGATCCTGCCTGGTTGTTTGGGGTTTCACAGTGTATCAGGATCCTGCCAGGTGTGTATGGGGTTTCACAGTCTATCAGGATCCTGCCAGATGTGTATGGGGTTTCAGTATATCAGGATCCTGCCAGGTGTGTATGGGGTTTCACAGTGTATCAGGACCCTGCCAGGTGTGTATGGGGTTTCAGTGTATCAGGACCCTGCCAGGTGTGTATGGGGTTTCAGTGTATCAGGATCCTGCCAGGTGTGTATAGGGTTTCAGTATATCAAGGTCCTGCCAGGTGTGTATGGGGTTTCAGTGTATCAGGATCCTGCCAGGTGTGTATGGGGTTTCACAGTGTATCAGGATCCTGCCAGGTGTGTATGGGGTTTCAGTATATCAGGATCCTGCCAGGTGTGTATGGGGTTTCACAGTGTATCAGGATCCTGCCAGGTGTGTATGGGGTTTCAGTGTATCAGGATCCTGCCAGGTGTGTATGGGGTTTCAGTGTATTAGGATCCTGCCCGGTGTGTATGAGGTTTCACTGTCCCAGGATCCTGCCAGGTGTGTATGTGGTTTCAGTGTATCAGGATCCTGCCAGGTGTGTATGAGGTTTCAGTGTATCAGGACCCTGCCAGGTGTGTATGGGGTTTCACAGTATATCAGGACCCTGCCAGGTGTGTATGGGGTTTCAGTGTATCAGGACCCTGCCAGATGTGTATGAGGTTTCAGTGTATCAGGACCCTGCCAGGTGTGTATGGGGTTTCAGTGCATCAGGACCCTGCCAGGTGTGTATGGGGTTTCAGTGTATCAGGATCCTGCCAGGTGTGTATGGGGTTTCAGTGTATCAGGATCCTGCCAGGAGTGTATGGGGTTTCAATGTATCAGGATCCTGCCAGGTGTGTATGGGGTTTCACAGTGTATCAGAATCCTGCCAGGTGTGTATGGGGTTTCAGTGTATCAGGATCCTGCCAGGTGTGTATGGGGTTTCAGTGTATCAGGATCCTGCCAGGTGTGTATGGGGTTTCAGTGTATCAGGACCCTGCCAGGTGTGTATGGGGTTTCAGTGTATCAGGACCCTGCCAGGTGTGTATGGGGTTTCACAGTGTATCAGGATCCTGCCAGGTGTGTATGGGGTTTCAGTGTATCAGGACCCTGCCAGGTGTGTATGGGGTTTCAGTGTATCAGGACCCTGCCAGGTGTGTATGGGGTTTCAGTGTATCAGGACCCTGCCAGGTGTGTATTGGGTTTCAGTATATCAGGATCCTGCCAGGTGTGCATGGGGTTTCAGTGTATCAGGATCCTGCCAGGTGTGTATGGGGTTTCAGTGTATCAGGACCCTGCCAGGTGTGTATGGGGTTTCAGTGTATCAGGACCCAGCCAGGTTCGTATGGGGTTTCAGTGTATCAGGACCCTGCCAGGTGTGTATGGGGTTTCACAGTGTATCAGGATCCTGCCAGGTGTGTCTGGGGTTTCAGTGTATCAGGACCCTGCCAGGTGTGTATGGGGTTTCAGTATATCAAGGTCCTGCCAGGTGTGTATGGTGTTTCACAGTGTATCAGGATCCTGCCAGGTGTGTATGGGGTTTCAGTGTATCAGGACCCTGCCAGGTGTGTATGGGGTTTCAGTGTATCAGGACCCAGCCAGGTGCGTATGGGGTTTCAGTATATCAGGATCCTGCCAGGTGTGCATGGGGTTTCAGTGTATCAGGATCCTGCCAGGTGTGTATGGGGTTTCAGTGTATCAGGATCCTGCCAGGTGTGTATGGGGTTTCAGTATATCAGGATCCTGCCAGGTGTGCATGGGGTTTCAGTGTATCAGGACCCTGCCAGGTGTGTATGGGGTTTCAGTGTATCAGGATCCTGCCAGGTGTGTATAGGGTTTCAGTATATCAAGGTCCTGCCAGGTGTGTATGGGGTTTCAGTGTATCAGGATCCTGCCAGGTGTGTATGGGGTTTCACAGTGTATCAGGACTCTGCCAGGTGTGTATGGGGTTTCAATGTATCAGGACCCTGCCAGGTGTGTATGGGGTTTCAGTATATCAGGATCCTGCCAGGTGTGCATGGGGTTTCACAGTATATCAGGATCCTGCCAGGTGTGTATGGGGTTTCAGTGTATCAGGATCCTGCCTGGTTGTTTGGGGTTTCACAGTGTATCAGGATCCTGCCAGGTGTGTATGGGGTTTCACAGTCTATCAGGATCCTGCCAGATGTGTATGGGGTTTCAGTATATCAGGATCCTGCCAGGTGTGTATGGGGTTTCACAGTGTATCAGGACCCTGCCAGGTGTGTATGGGGTTTCAGTGTATCAGGACCCTGCCAGGTGTGTATGGGGTTTCAGTGTATCAGGATCCTGCCAGGTGTGTATAGGGTTTCAGTATATCAAGGTCCTGCCAGGTGTGTATGGGGTTTCAGTGTATCAGGATCCTGCCAGGTGTGTATGGGGTTTCACAGTGTATCAGGATCCTGCCAGGTGTGTATGGGGTTTCAGTATATCAGGATCCTGCCAGGTGTGTATGGGGTTTCACAGTGTATCAGGATCCTGCCAGGTGTGTATGGGGTTTCAGTGTATCAGGATCCTGCCAGGTGTGTATGGGGTTTCAGTGTATTAGGATCCTGCCCGGTGTGTATGAGGTTTCACTGTCCCAGGATCCTGCCAGGTGTGTATGTGGTTTCAGTGTATCAGGATCCTGCCAGGTGTGTATGAGGTTTCAGTGTATCAGGACCCTGCCAGGTGTGTATGGGGTTTCACAGTATATCAGGACCCTGCCAGGTGTGTATGGGGTTTCAGTGTATCAGGACCCTGCCAGATGTGTATGTGGTTTCAGTGTATCAGGACCCTGCCAGGTGTGTATGGGGTTTCAGTGCATCAGGACCCTGCCAGGTGTGTATGGGGTTTCAGTGTATCAGGATCCTGCCAGGTGTGTATGGGGTTTCAGTGTATCAGGATCCTGCCAGGTGTGTATGGGGTTTCAATGTATCAGGATCCTGCCAGGTGTGTATGGGGTTTCACAGTGTATCAGAATCCTGCCAGGTGTGTATGGGGTTTCAGTGTATCAGGATCCTGCCAGGTGTGTATGGGGTTTCAGTGTATCAGGATCCTGCCAGGTGTGTATGGGGTTTCAGTGTATCAGGACCCTGCCAGGTGTGTATGGGGTTTCAGTGTATCAGGACCCTGCCAGGTGTGTATGGGGTTTCACAGTGTATCAGGATCCTGCCAGGTGTGTATGGGGTTTCAGTGTATCAGGACCCTGCCAGGTGTGTATGGGGTTTCAGTGTATCAGGACCCTGCCAGGTGTGTATGGGGTTTCAGTGTATCAGGACCCTGCCAGGTGTGTATTGGGTTTCAGTATATCAGGATCCTGCCAGGTGTGCATGGGGTTTCAATGTATCAGGATCCTGCCAGGTGTGTATGGGGTTTCAGTGTATCAGGACCCTGCCAGGTGTGTATGGGGTTTCAGTGTATCAGGACCCAGCCAGGTGCGTATGGGGTTTCAGTGTATCAGGACCCTGCCAGGTGTGTATGGGGTTTCACAGTGTATCAGGATCCTGCCAGGTGTGTATGGGGTTTCAGAGTATCAGGACCCTGCCAGGTGTGTATGGGGTTTCAGTATATCAAGGTCCTGCCAGGTGTGTATGGTGTTTCACAGTGTATCAGGATCCTGCCAGGTGTGTATGGGGTTTCACAGTGTATCAGGATCCTGCCAGGTGTGTATGGGGTTTCAGTATATCAGGATCCTGCCAGGTGTGTATGGGGTTTCACAGTGTATCAGGACCCTGCCAGGTGTGTGGGGTTTCAGTGTATCAGGATCCTGCCAGGTGTGTATGGGGTTTCAGTGTATCAGGATCCTGCCAGGTGTGTATGGGGTTTCAGTGTATCAGGATCCTGCCTGGTTGTATGGGGTTTCAGTGTATCAGGATCCTGCCAGGTGTGTATGGGGTTTCACAGTGTATCAGGATCCTGCCAGGTGTGTATGGGGTTTCAGTGTATCAGGACCCTGCCAGATGTGTATGGGGTTTCTGTATATCAAGGTCCTGCCAGGTGTGTATGGGGTTTCACAGTGTATCAGGATCCTGCCAGGTGTGTATGGGGTTTCACAGTCTATCAGGATCCTGCCAGATGTGTATGGGGTTTCAGTATATCAGGATCCTGCCAGGTGTGTATGGGGTTTCACAGTGTATCAGGACCCTGCCAGGTGTGTATGGGGTTTCAGTGTATCAGGACCCTGCCAGGTGTGTATGGGGTTTCAGTGTATCAGGATCCTGCCAGGTGTGTATAGGGTTTCAGTATATCAAGGTCCTGCCAGGTGTGTATGGGGTTTCAGTGTATCAGGATCCTGCCAGGTGTGTATGGGGTTTCACAGTGTATCAGGATCCTGCCAGGTGTGTATGGGGTTTCAGTATATCAGGATCCTGCCAGGTGTGTATGGGGTTTCACAGTGTATCAGGATCCTGCCAGGTGTGTATGGGGTTTCAGTGTATCAGGATCCTGCCAGGTGTGTATGGGGTTTCAGTGTATTAGGATCCTGCCCGGTGTGTATGAGGTTTCACTGTCCCAGGATCCTGCCAGGTGTGTATGTGGTTTCAGTGTATCAGGATCCTGCCAGGTGTGTATGGGGTTTCAGTGTATCAGGATTCTGCCAGGTGTGTATGGGGTTTCAGTGTATCAGGACCCTGCCAGGTGTGTATGGGGTTTCAGTTTATCAAGATCCTGACAGGTGTGTATGGGGTTTCAGTATATCAGGATCCTGCCAGGTGTGTATGGGGTTTCAGTGTATCAGGATCCTGCCAGGTGTGTATGGGGTTTCAGTGTATCAGGACCCTGCCAGGTGTGTATGGGGTTTCAGTGTATCAGGACCCTGCCAGGTGCGTATGGGGTTTCAGTGTATCAGGACCCTGCCAGGTGTGTATGGGGTTTCACAGTGTATCAGGATCCTACCAGGTGTGTATGGAGTTTCAGTGTATCAGGACCCTGCCAGGTGTGTATGGGGTTTCAGTATATCAAGGTCCTGCCAGGTGTGTATGGGGTTTCAGTGTATCAGGATCCTGCCAGGTGTGTATGGGTTTTCAGTGTATCAGGATCCTGCCAGGTGTGTATGGGGTTTCAGTGTATCAGGACCCTGCCAGGTGCGTATGGGGTTTCAGTGTATCAGGACCCTGCCAGGTGTGTATGGGGTTTCACAGTGTATCAGGATCCTGCCAGATGTGTATGGGGTTTCAGTGTATCAGGACCCTGCCAGGTGTGTATGGGGTTTCAGTATATCAAGGTCCTGCCAGGTGTGTATGGGGTTTCACAGTGTATCAGGATCCTGGCAGGTGTGTATGGGGTTTCACAGTGTATCAGGATCCTGCCAGGTGTGTATGGGGTTTCAGTATATCAGGATCCTGCCAGGTGTGTATGGGGGTTCACAGTGTATCAGGACCCTGCCAGGTGTGTATGGGGTTTCAGTGTATCAGGACCCTGCCAGGTGTGTATGGGGTTTCAGTGTATCAGGACCCTGCCAGATGTGTATGGGGTTTCTGTATATCAAGGTCCTGCCAGGTGTGTATGGGGTTTCACAGTGTATCAGGATCCTGCCAGGTGTGTATGGGGTTTCACAGTCTATCAGGATCCTGCCAGATGTGTATGGGGTTTCAGTATATCAGGATCCTGCCAGGTGTGTATGGGGTTTCACAGTGTATCAGGACCCTGCCAGGTGTGTATGGGGTTTCAGTGTATCAGGACCCTGCCAGGTGTGTATGGGGTTTCAGTGTATCAGGATCCTGCCAGGTGTGTATAGGGTTTCAGTATATCAAGGTCCTGCCAGGTGTGTATGGGGTTTCAGTGTATCAGGATCCTGCCAGGTGTGTATGGGGTTTCACAGTGTATCAGGATCCTGCCAGGTGTGTATGGGGTTTCAGTATATCAGGATCCTGCCAGGTGTGTATGGGGTTTCACAGTGTATCAGGATCCTGCCAGGTGTGTATGGGGTTTCAGTGTATCAGGATCCTGCCAGGTGTGTATGGGGTTTCAGTGTATTAGGATCCTGCCCGGTGTGTATGAGGTTTCACTGTCCCAGGATCCTGCCAGGTGTGTATGTGGTTTCAGTGTATCAGGATCCTGCCAGGTGTGTATGGGGTTTCAGTGTATCAGGATTCTGCCAGGTGTGTATGGGGTTTCAGTGTATCAGGACCCTGCCAGGTGTGTATGGGGTTTCAGTTTATCAAGATCCTGACAGGTGTGTATGGGGTTTCAGTATATCAGGATCCTGCCAGGTGTGTATGGGGTTTCAGTGTATCAGGATCCTGCCAGGTGTGTATGGGGTTTCAGTGTATCAGGACCCTGCCAGGTGTGTATGGGGTTTCAGTGTATCAGGACCCTGCCAGGTGCGTATGGGGTTTCAGTGTATCAGGACCCTGCCAGGTGTGTATGGGGTTTCACAGTGTATCAGGATCCTACCAGGTGTGTATGGAGTTTCAGTGTATCAGGACCCTGCCAGGTGTGTATGGGGTTTCAGTATATCAAGGTCCTGCCAGGTGTGTATGGGGTTTCAGTGTATCAGGATCCTGCCAGGTGTGTATGGGTTTTCAGTGTATCAGGATCCTGCCAGGTGTGTATGGGGTTTCAGTGTATCAGGACCCTGCCAGGTGCGTATGGGGTTTCAGTGTATCAGGACCCTGCCAGGTGTGTATGGGGTTTCACAGTGTATCAGGATCCTGCCAGATGTGTATGGGGTTTCAGTGTATCAGGACCCTGCCAGGTGTGTATGGGGTTTCAGTATATCAAGGTCCTGCCAGGTGTGTATGGGGTTTCACAGTGTATCAGGATCCTGGCAGGTGTGTATGGGGTTTCACAGTGTATCAGGATCCTGCCAGGTGTGTATGGGGTTTCAGTATATCAGGATCCTGCCAGGTGTGTATGGGGGTTCACAGTGTATCAGGACCCTGCCAGGTGTGTATGGGGTTTCAGTGTATCAGGACCCTGCCAGGTGTGTATGGGGTTTCAGTGTATCAGGATCCTGCCAGGTGTGTATAGGGTTTCAGTATATCAAGGTCCTGCCAGGTGTGTATGGGGTTTCAGTGTATCAGGATCCTGCCAGGTGTGTATGGGGTTTCACAGTGTATCAGGATCCTGCCAGGTGTGTATGGGGTTTCAGTATATCAGGATCCTGCCAGGTGTGTATGGGGTTTCACAGTGTATCAGGATCCTGCCAGGTGTGTATGGGGTTTCAGTGTATCAGGATCCTGCCAGGTTGTATGGGGTTTCAGTGTATCAGGATCCTGCCAGGTGTGTATGGGGTTTCAGTATATCAGGACCCTGCCAGGTGTGTATGAGGTTTCAGTGTATCAGGACCCTGCCAGGTGTGTATGGGGTTTCAGTGTATCAGGATCCTGCCAGGTGTGTATGGGGTTTCAGCGTATTAGGATCCTGCCAGGTGTGTATGGGATTTCAGTGTATCAGGATCCTGCCAGGTGTGTTTGGGGTTTCAACGTATCAGGATCCTGCCAGGTGTGTATGGGGTTTCAGTGTATCAGGATCCTGCCAGGTGTGTATGGGGTTTCACAGTGTATCAGGACCCTGCCAGGTGTGTATGGGGTTTCAGTGTATCAGGACCCTGCCAGGTGTGTATGGGGTTTCAGTGTATCAGGATCCTGCCAGGTGTGTATAGGGTTTCAGTATATCAAGGTCCTGCCAGGTGTGTATGGGGTTTCAGTGTATCAGGATCCTGCCCGGTGTGTATGAGGTTTCAGTGTCCCAGGATCCTGCCAGGTGTGTATGGGGTTTCAGTGTATCAGGATCCTGCCAGGTGTGTATGGGGTTTCAGTGTATCAGGATTCTGCCAGGTGTGTATGGGGTTTCAGTGTATCAGGACCTTGCCAGGTGTGTATGGGGTTTCAGTTTATCAAGATCCTGACAGGTGTGTATGGGGTTTCAGTGTATCAGGACCCTGCCAGGTGTGTATGGGGTTTCAGTGCATCAGGACCCTGCCAGGTGTGTATGGGGTTTCAGTGTATCAGGACCCTGCCAGGTGTGTATGGGGTTTCAGTGTATCAGGACCCTGCCAGGTGTGTATGGGGTTTCAGTGTATCAGGACCCTGCCAGGTGTGTATGGGGTTTCAGTGTATCAGGATCCTGGCAGGTGTGTATAGGGTTTCAGTATATCAAGGTCCTGCCAGGTGTGTATGGGGTTTCAGTGTATCAGGATCCTGCCAGGTGTGTATGGGGTTTCAGTATATCAAGGTCCTGCCAGGTGTGTATGGGGTTTCACAGTGTATCAGGACCCTGCCAGGTGTGTATGGGGTTTCAGTGTATCCGGACCCTGCCAGGTGTGTATGGGGTTTCAGTGTATCAGGATCCTGCCAGGTGTGTATAGGGTTTCAGTATATCAAGGTCCTGCCAGGTGTGTATGGGGTTTCAGTGTATCAGGATCCTGCCCGGTGTGTATGAGGTTTCAGTGTCCCAGGATCCTGCCAGGTGTGTATGGGGTTTCAGTGTATCAGGATCCTGCCAGGTGTGTATGGGGTTTCAGTATATCAGGATTCTGCCAGGTGTGTATGGGGTTTCAGTGTATCAGGACCTTGCCAGGTGTGTATGGGGTTTCAGTTTATCAAGATCCTGACAGGTGTGTATGGGGTTTCAGTGTATCAGGACCCTGCCAGGTGTGTATGGGGTTTCAGTGCATCAGGACCCTGCCAGGTGTGTATGGGGTTTCAGTGTATCAGGACCCTGCCAGGTGTGTATGGGGTTTCAGTGTATCAGGACCCTGCCAGGTGTGTATGGGGTTTCAGTGTATCAGGATCCTGCCAGGTGTGTATTGGGTTTCAGTTTATCAGGATCCTGCCAGGTGTGTATGGGGTTTCAGTGTATCAGGATCCTGCCAGGTGTGTATGGGGTTTCAGTGTATCAGGACCCTGCCAGGTGTGTATGGGGTTTCAGTGTATCAGGACCCTGCCAGGTGCGTATGGGGTTTCAGTGTATCAGGACCCTGCCAGGTGTGTATGGGGTTTCACAGTGTATCAGGATCCTGCCAGGTGTGTATGGGGTTTCAGTGTATCAGGACCCTGCCAGGTGTGTATGGGGTTTCAGTGTATCAGGACCCTGCCAGGTGTGTATGGGGTTTCAGTGTATCAGGACCCTGCCAGGTGTGTATTGGGTTTCAGTATATCAGGATCCTGCCAGGTGTGTATGGGGTTTCACAGTGTATCAGGACCCTGCCAGGTGTGTATGGGGATTCAGTGTATCAGGACCCTGCCAGGTGTGTATGGGGTTTCAGTGTATCAGGACCCTGCCAGGTGTGTATGGGGTTTCAGTGTATCAGGACCCTGCCAGGTGTGTATGAGGTTTCAGTGTATCAGGACCCTGCCAGGTGTGTATGGGGTTTCAGTGCATCAGGACCCTGCCAGGTGTGTATGGGGTTTCAGTGTATCAGGATCCTGCCAGGTGTGTATGGGGTTTCAGTGTATCAGGATCCTGCCAGGTGTGTATGGGGTTTCAATGTATCAGGATCCTGCCAGGTGTGTATGGGGTTTCACAGTGTATCAGAATCCTGCCAGGTGTGTATGGGGTTTCAGTGTATCAGGACCCTGCCAGGTGTGTATGGGGTTTCAGTGTATCAGGACCCTGCCAGGTGTGGATGGGGTTTCAGTGTATCAGGACCCTGCCAGGTGTGTATGGGGTTTCAGTGTATCAGGACCCTGCCAGGTGCGTATGGGGTTTCAGTGTATCAGGACCCTGCCAGGTGTGTATGGGGTTTCACAGTGTATCAGGATCCTGCCAGGTGTGTATGGGGTTTCAGTGTATCAGGACCCTGCCAGGTGTGTATGGGGTTTCAGTGTATCAGGACCCTGCCAGGTGTGTATGGGGTTTCAGTGTATCAGGACCCTGCCAGGTGTGTATTGGGTTTCAGTATATCAGGATCCTGCCAGGTGTGTATGGGGTTTCAGTGTATCAGGATCCTGCCAGGTGTGTATGGGGTTTCAGTGTATCAGGACCCTGCCAGGTGTGTATGGGGTTTCAGTGTATCAGGACCCTGCCAGGTGCGTATGGGGTTTCAGTGTATCAGGACCCTGCCAGGTGTGTATGGGGTTTCACAGTGTATCAGGATCCTGCCAGGTGTGTATGGGGTTTCAGTGTATCAGGACCCTGCCAGGTGTGTATGGGGTTTCAGTATATCAAGGTCCTGCCAGGTGTGTATGGTGTTTCACAGTGTATCAGGATCCTGCCAGGTGTGTATGGGGTTTCACAGTGTATCAGGATCCTGCCAGGTGTGTATGGGGTTTCAGTATATCAGGATCCTGCCAGGTGTGTATGGGGTTTCACAGTGTATCAGGACCCTGCCAGGTGTGTATGGGGTTTCAGTGAATCAGGACCCTGCCAGGTGTGTATGGGGTTTCAGTGTATCAGGATCCTGCCAGGTGTGTATAGGGTTTCAGTATATCAAGGTCCTGCCAGGTGTGTATGGGGTTTCAGTGTATCAGGATCCTGCCAGGTGTGTATGGTGTTTCACAGTGTATCAGGACTCTGCCAGGTGTGTATGGGGTTTCAGTGTATCAGGACCCTGCCAGGTGTGTATGGGGTTTCAGTATATCAGGATCCTGCCAGGTGTGTATGGGGTTTCACAGTGTATCAGGATCCTGCCAGGTGTGTATGGGGTTTCAGTGTATCAGGATCCTGCCAGGTTGTATGGGGTTTCAGTGTATCAGGATCCTGCCAGGTGTGTATGGGGTTTCAGTGTATCAGGACCCTGCCAGGTGTGTATGGGGTTTCTGTATATCAAGGTCCTGCCAGGTGTGTATGGGGTTTCACAGTGTATCAGGATCCTGCCAGGTGTGTATGGGGTTTCACAGTCTATCAGGATCCTGCCAGATGTGTATGGGGTTTCAGTATATCAGGATCCTGCCAGGTGTGTATGGGGTTTCACAGTGTATCAGGACCCTGCCAGGTGTGTATGGGGTTTCAGTGTATCAGGACCCTGCCAGGTGTGTATGGGGTTTCAGTGTATCAGGATCCTGCCAGGTGTGTATAGGGTTTCAGTATATCAAGGTCCTGCCAGGTGTGTATGGGGTTTCAGTGTATCAGGATCCTGCCAGGTGTGTATGGGGTTTCACAGTGTATCAGGATCCTGCCAGGTGTGTATGGGGTTTCAGTATATCAGGATCCTGCCAGGTGTGTATGGGGTTTCACAGTGTATCAGGATCCTGCCAGGTGTGTATGGGGTTTCAGTGTATCAGGATCCTGCCAGGTGTGTATGGGGTTTCAGTGTATTAGGATCCTGCCCGGTGTGTATGAGGTTTCACTGTCCCAGGATCCTGCCAGGTGTGTATGTGGTTTCAGTGTATCAGGATCCTGCCAGGTGTGTATGGGGTTTCAGTGTATCAGGATTCTGCCAGGTGTGTATGGGATTTCAGTGTATGAGGACCCTGCCAGGTGTGTATGGGGTTTCAGTTTATCAAGATCCTGACAGGTGTGTATGGGGTTTCAGTATATCAGGATCCTGCCAGGTGTGTATGGGGTTTCAGTGTATCAGGATGCTGCCAGGTGTGTATGGGGTTTCAGTGTATCAGGACCCTGCCAGGTGTGTATGGGGTTTCAGTGTATCAGGACCCTGCCAGGTGCGTATGGGGTTTCAGTGTATCAGGACCCTGCCAGGTGTGTATGGGGTTTCACAGTGTATCAGGATCCTACCAGGTGTGTATGGAGTTTCAGTGTATCAGGACCCTGCCAGGTGTGTATGGGGTTTCAGTATATCAAGGTCCTGCCAGGTGTGTATGGGGTTTCAGTGTATCAGGATCCTGCCAGGTGTGTATGGGGTTTCAGTGTATCAGGATCCTGCCAGGTGTGTATGGGGTTTCAGTGTATCAGGACCCTGCCAGGTGCGTATGGGGTTTCAGTGTATCAGGACCCTGCCAGGTGTGTATGGGGTTTCACAGTGTATCAGGATCCTGCCAGATGTGTATGGGGTTTCAGTGTATCAGGACCCTGCCAGGTGTGTATGGGGTTTCAGTATATCAAGGTCCTGCCAGGTGTGTATGAGGTTTCACAGTGTATCAGGATCCTGGCAGGTGTGTATGGGGTTTCACAGTGTATCAGGATCCTGCCAGGTGTGTATGGGGTTTCAGTATATCAGGATCCTGCCAGGTGTGTATGGGGGTTCACAGTGTATCAGGACCCTGCCAGGTGTGTATGGGGTTTCAGTGTATCAGGACCCTGCCAGGTGTGTATGGGGTTTCAGTGTATCAGGATCCTGCCAGGTGTGTATAGGGTTTCAGTATATCAAGGTCCTGCCAGGTGTGTATGGGGTTTCAGTGTATCAGGATCCTGCCAGGTGTGTATGGGGTTTCACAGTGTATCAGGATCCTGCCAGGTGTGTATGGGGTTTCAGTATATCAGGATCCTGCCAGGTGTGTATGGGGTTTCACAGTGTATCAGGATCCTGCCAGGTGTGTATGGGGTTTCAGTGTATCAGGATCCTGCCAGGTTGTATGGGGTTTCAGTGTATCAGGATCCTGCCAGGTGTGTATGGGGTTTCAGTGTATCAGGACCCTGCCAGGTGTGTATGAGGTTTCAGTGTATCAGGACCCTGCCAGGTGTGTATGGGGTTTCAGTGTATCAGGATCCTGCCAGGTGTGTATGGGGTTTCAGCGTATTAGGATCCTGCCAGGTGTGTATGGGATTTCAGTGTATCAGGATCCTGCCAGGTGTGTTTGGGGTTTCAACGTATCAGGATCCTGCCAGGTGTGTATGGGGTTTCAGTGTATCAGGATCCTGCCAGGTGTGTATGGGGTTTCACAGTGTATCAGGATCCTGCCAGGTGTGTATGGGGTTTCACAGTGTATCAGGACCCTGCCAGGTGTGTATGGGGTTTCAGTGTATCAGGACCCTGCCAGGTGTGTATGGGGTTTCAGTGTATCAGGATCCTGCCAGGTGTGTATAGGGTTTCAGTATATCAAGGTCCTGCCAGGTGTGTATGGGGTTTCAGTGTATCAGGATCCTGCCCGGTGTGTATGAGGTTTCAGTGTCCCAGGATCCTGCCAGGTGTGTATGGGGTTTCAGTGTATCAGGATCCTGCCAGGTGTGTATGGGGTTTCAGTGTATCAGGACCCTGCCAGGTGTGTGGGGTTTCAGTGTATCAGGACCTTGCCAGGTGTGTATGGGGTTTCAGTTTATCAAGATCCTGACAGGTGTGTATGGGGTTTCAGTATATCACGATCCTGCCAGGTGTGTATGGGGTTTCAGTGTATCAGGATCCTGCCAGGTGTGTATGGGGTTTCAGTGTATCAGGACCCTGCCAGGTGTGTATGGGGTTTCAGTGTATCAGGACCCTGCCAGTTGCGTATGGGGTTTCAGTGTATCAGGACCCTGCCAGGTGTGTATGGGGTTTCACAGTGTATCAGGATCCTGCCAGGTGTGTATGGGGTTTCAGTATATCAGGACCCTGCCAGGTGTGTATGGGGTTTCAGTATATCAAGGTCCTGCCAGGTGTGTATGGGGTTTCAGTGTATCAGGACCCTGCCAGGTGTGTATGGGGTTTCACTGTCCCAGGATCCTGCCAGGTGTGTATGTGGTTTCAGTGTATCAGGATCCTGCCAGGTGTGTATGGGGTTTCAGTGTATCAGGATTCTGCCAGGTGTGTATGGGATTTCAGTGTATGAGGACCCTGCCAGGTGTGTATGGGGTTTCAGTTTATCAAGATCCTGACAGCTGTGTATGGGGTTTCAGTATATCAGGATCCTGCCAGGTGTGTATGGGGTTTCAGTGTATCAGGATGCTGCCAGGTGTGTATGGGGTTTCAGTGTATCAGGACCCTGCCAGGTGTGTATGGGGTTTCAGTGTATCAGGACCCTGCCAGGTGCGTATGGGGTTTCAGTGTATCAGGACCCTGCCAGGTGTGTATGGGGTTTCACAGTGTATCAGGATCCTACCAGGTGTGTATGGAGTTTCAGTGTATCAGGACCCTGCCAGGTGTGTATGGGGTTTCAGTATATCAAGGTCCTGCCAGGTGTGTATGGGGTTTCAGTGTATCAGGATCCTGCCAGGTGTGTATGGGGTTTCAGTGTATCAGGATCCTGCCAGGTGTGTATGGGGTTTCAGTGTATCAGGACCCTGCCAGGTGCGTATGGGGTTTCAGTGTATCAGGACCCTGCCAGGTGTGTATGGGGTTTCACAGTGTATCAGGATCCTGCCAGATGTGTATGGGGTTTCAGTGTATCAGGACCCTGCCAGGTGTGTATGGGGTTTCAGTATATCAAGGTCCTGCCAGGTGTGTATGGGGTTTCACAGTGTATCAGGATCCTGGCAGGTGTGTATGGGGTTTCAGTGTATCAGGACCCTGCCAGGTGTGTATGGGGTTTCAGTGTATCAGGACCCTGCCAGGTGCGTATGGGGTTTCAGTGTATCAGGACCCTGCCAGGTGTGTATGGGGTTTCACAGTGTATCAGGATCCTACCAGGTGTGTATGGAGTTTCAGTGTATCAGGACCCTGCCAGGTGTGTATGGGGTTTCAGTATATCAAGGTCCTGCCAGGTGTGTATGGGGTTTCAGTGTATCAGGATCCTGCCAGGTGTGTATGGGTTTTCAGTGTATCAGGATCCTGCCAGGTGTGTATGGGGTTTCAGTGTATCAGGACCCTGCCAGGTGCGTATGGGGTTTCAGTGTATCAGGACCCTGCCAGGTGTGTATGGGGTTTCACAGTGTATCAGGATCCTGCCAGATGTGTATGGGGTTTCAGTGTATCAGGACCCTGCCAGGTGTGTATGGGGTTTCAGTATATCAAGGTCCTGCCAGGTGTGTATGGGGTTTCACAGTGTATCAGGATCCTGGCAGGTGTGTATGGGGTTTCACAGTGTATCAGGATCCTGCCAGGTGTGTATGGGGTTTCAGTGTATCAGGATCCTGCCAGGTGTGTATGGGGGTTCACAGTGTATCAGGACCCTGCCAGGTGTGTATGGGGTTTCAGTGTATCAGGACCCTGCCAGGTGTGTATGGGGTTTCAGTGTATCAGGATCCTGCCAGGTGTGTATAGGGTTTCAGTATATCAAGGTCCTGCCAGGTGTGTATGGGGTTTCAGTGTATCAGGATCCTGCCAGGTGTGTATGGGGTTTCACAGTGTATCAGGATCCTGCCAGGTGTGTATGGGGTTTCAGTATATCAGGATCCTGCCAGGTGTGTATGGGGTTTCACAGTGTATCAGGATCCTGCCAGGTGTGTATGGGGTTTCAGTGTATCAGGATCCTGCCAGGTTGTATAGGGTTTCAGTGTATCAGGATCCTGCCAGGTGTGTATGGGGTTTCAGTATATCAGGACCCTGCCAGGTGTGTATGAGGTTTCAGTGTATCAGGACCCTGCCAGGTGTGTATGGGGTTTCAGTGTATCAGGATCCTGCCAGGTGTGTATGGGGTTTCAGCGTATTAGGATCCTGCCAGGTGTGTATGGGATTTCAGTGTATCAGGATCCTGCCAGGTGTGTTTGGGGTTTCAACGTATCAGGATCCTGCCAGGTGTGTATGGGGTTTCAGTGTATCAGGATCCTGCCAGGTGTGTATGGGGTTTCACAGTGTATCAGGACCCTGCCAGGTGTGTATGGGGTTTCAGTGTATCAGGACCCTGCCAGGTGTGTATGGGGTTTCAGTGTATCAGGATCCTGCCAGGTGTGTATAGGGTTTCAGTATATCAAGGTCCTGCCAGGTGTGTATGGGGTTTCAGTGTATCAGGATCCTGCCCGGTGTGTATGAGGTTTCAGTGTCCCAGGATCCTGCCAGGTGTGTATGGGGTTTCAGTGTATCAGGATCCTGCCAGGTGTGTATAGGGTTTCAGTATATCAAGGTCCTGCCAGGTGTGTATGGGGTTTCAGTGTATCAGGATCCTGCCAGGTGTGTATGGGGTTTCAGTTTATCAAGATCCTGACAGGTGTGTATGGGGTTTCCGTGTATCAGGACCCTGCCAGGTGTGTATGGGGTTTCAGTGCATCAGGACCCTGCCAGGTGTGTATGGGGTTTCAGTGTATCAGGACCCTGCCAGGTGTGTATGGGGTTTCAGTGTATCAGGACCCTGCCAGGTGTGTATGGGGTTTCAGTGTATCAGGACCCTGCCAGGTGTGTATGGGGTTTCAGTGTATCAGGATCCTGGCAGGTGTGTATAGGGTTTCAGTATATCAAGGTCCTGCCAGGTGTGTATGGGGTTTCAGTGTATCAGGATCCTGCCAGGTGTGTATGGGGTTTCAGTATATCAAGGTCCTGCCAGGTGTGTATGGGGTTTCACAGTGTATCAGGACCCTGCCAGGTGTGTATGGGGTTTCAGTGTATCCGGACCCTGCCAGGTGTGTATGGGGTTTCAGTGTATCAGGATCCTGCCAGGTGTGTATAGGGTTTCAGTATATCAAGGTCCTGCCAGGTGTGTATGGGGTTTCAGTGTATCAGGATCCTGCCCGGTGTGTATGAGGTTTCAGTGTCCCAGGATCCTGCCAGGTGTGTATGGGGTTTCAGTGTATCAGGATCCTGCCAGGTGTGTATGGGGTTTCAGTATATCAGGATTCTGCCAGGTGTGTATGGGGTTTCAGTGTATCAGGACCTTGCCAGGTGTGTATGGGGTTTCAGTTTATCAAGATCCTGACAGGTGTGTATGGGGTTTCAGTGTATCAGGACCCTGCCAGGTGTGTATGGGGTTTCAGTGCATCAGGACCCTGCCAGGTGTGTATGGGGTTTCAGTGTATCAGGACCCTGCCAGGTGTGTATGGGGTTTCAGTGTATCAGGACCCTGCCAGGTGTGTATGGGGTTTCAGTGTATCAGGATCCTGCCAGGTGTGTATTGGGTTTCAGTTTATCAGGATCCTGCCAGGTGTGTATGGGGTTTCAGTGTATCAGGATCCTGCCAGGTGTGTATGGGGTTTCAGTGTATCAGGACCCTGCCAGGTGTGTATGGGGTTTCAGTGTATCAGGACCCTGCCAGGTGCGTATGGGGTTTCAGTGTATCAGGACCCTGCCAGGTGTGTATGGGGTTTCACAGTGTATCAGGATCCTGCCAGGTGTGTATGGGGTTTCAGTGTATCAGGACCCTGCCAGGTGTGTATGGGGTTTCAGTGTATCAGGACCCTGCCAGGTGTGTATGGGGTTTCAGTGTATCAGGACCCTGCCAGGTGTGTATTGGGTTTCAGTATATCAGGATCCTGCCAGGTGTGTATGGGGTTTCACAGTGTATCAGGACCCTGCCAGGTGTGTATGGGGATTCAGTGTATCAGGACCCTGCCAGGTGTGTATGGGGTTTCAGTGTATCAGGACCCTGCCAGGTGTGTATGGGGTTTCAGTGTATCAGGACCCTGCCAGGTGTGTATGAGGTTTCAGTGTATCAGGACCCTGCCAGGTGTGTATGGGGTTTCAGTGCATCAGGACCCTGCCAGGTGTGTATGGGGTTTCAGTGTATCAGGATCCTGCCAGGTGTGTATGGGGTTTCAGTGTATCAGGATCCTGCCAGGTGTGTATGGGGTTTCAATGTATCAGGATCCTGCCAGGTGTGTATGGGGTTTCACAGTGTATCAGAATCCTGCCAGGTGTGTATGGGGTTTCAGTGTATCAGGACCCTGCCAGGTGTGTATGGGGTTTCAGTGTATCAGGACCCTGCCAGGTGTGGATGGGGTTTCAGTGTATCAGGACCCTGCCAGGTGTGTATGGGGTTTCAGTGTATCAGGACCCTGCCAGGTGCGTATGGGGTTTCAGTGTATCAGGACCCTGCCAGGTGTGTATGGGGTTTCACAGTGTATCAGGATCCTGCCAGGTGTGTATGGGGTTTCAGTGTATCAGGACCCTGCCAGGTGTGTATGGGGTTTCAGTGTATCAGGACCCTGCCAGGTGTGTATGGGGTTTCAGTGTATCAGGACCCTGCCAGGTGTGTATTGGGTTTCAGTATATCAGGATCCTGCCAGGTGTGTATGGGGTTTCAGTGTATCAGGATCCTGCCAGGTGTGTATGGGGTTTCAGTGTATCAGGACCCTGCCAGGTGTGTATGGGGTTTCAGTGTATCAGGACCCTGCCAGGTGCGTATGGGGTTTCAGTGTATCAGGACCCTGCCAGGTGTGTATGGGGTTTCACAGTGTATCAGGATCCTGCCAGGTGTGTATGGGGTTTCAGTGTATCAGGACCCTGCCAGGTGTGTATGGGGTTTCAGTATATCAAGGTCCTGCCAGGTGTGTATGGTGTTTCACAGTGTATCAGGATCCTGCCAGGTGTGTATGGGGTTTCACAGTGTATCAGGATCCTGCCAGGTGTGTATGGGGTTTCAGTATATCAGGATCCTGCCAGGTGTGTATGGGGTTTCACAGTGTATCAGGACCCTGCCAGGTGTGTATGGGGTTTCAGTGAATCAGGACCCTGCCAGGTGTGTATGGGGTTTCAGTGTATCAGGATCCTGCCAGGTGTGTATAGGGTTTCAGTATATCAAGGTCCTGCCAGGTGTGTATGGGGTTTCAGTGTATCAGGATCCTGCCAGGTGTGTATGGTGTTTCACAGTGTATCAGGACTCTGCCAGGTGTGTATGGGGTTTCAGTGTATCAGGACCCTGCCAGGTGTGTATGGGGTTTCAGTATATCAGGATCCTGCCAGGTGTGTATGGGGTTTCACAGTGTATCAGGATCCTGCCAGGTGTGTATGGGGTTTCAGTGTATCAGGATCCTGCCAGGTTGTATGGGGTTTCAGTGTATCAGGATCCTGCCAGGTGTGTATGGGGTTTCAGTGTATCAGGACCCTGCCAGGTGTGTATGGGGTTTCTGTATATCAAGGTCCTGCCAGGTGTGTATGGGGTTTCACAGTGTATCAGGATCCTGCCAGGTGTGTATGGGGTTTCACAGTCTATCAGGATCCTGCCAGATGTGTATGGGGTTTCAGTATATCAGGATCCTGCCAGGTGTGTATGGGGTTTCACAGTGTATCAGGACCCTGCCAGGTGTGTATGGGGTTTCAGTGTATCAGGACCCTGCCAGGTGTGTATGGGGTTTCAGTGTATCAGGATCCTGCCAGGTGTGTATAGGGTTTCAGTATATCAAGGTCCTGCCAGGTGTGTATGGGGTTTCAGTGTATCAGGATCCTGCCAGGTGTGTATGGGGTTTCACAGTGTATCAGGATCCTGCCAGGTGTGTATGGGGTTTCAGTATATCAGGATCCTGCCAGGTGTGTATGGGGTTTCACAGTGTATCAGGATCCTGCCAGGTGTGTATGGGGTTTCAGTGTATCAGGATCCTGCCAGGTGTGTATGGGGTTTCAGTGTATTAGGATCCTGCCCGGTGTGTATGAGGTTTCACTGTCCCAGGATCCTGCCAGGTGTGTATGTGGTTTCAGTGTATCAGGATCCTGCCAGGTGTGTATGGGGTTTCAGTGTATCAGGATTCTGCCAGGTGTGTATGGGATTTCAGTGTATGAGGACCCTGCCAGGTGTGTATGGGGTTTCAGTTTATCAAGATCCTGACAGGTGTGTATGGGGTTTCAGTATATCAGGATCCTGCCAGGTGTGTATGGGGTTTCAGTGTATCAGGATGCTGCCAGGTGTGTATGGGGTTTCAGTGTATCAGGACCCTGCCAGGTGTGTATGGGGTTTCAGTGTATCAGGACCCTGCCAGGTGCGTATGGGGTTTCAGTGTATCAGGACCCTGCCAGGTGTGTATGGGGTTTCACAGTGTATCAGGATCCTACCAGGTGTGTATGGAGTTTCAGTGTATCAGGACCCTGCCAGGTGTGTATGGGGTTTCAGTATATCAAGGTCCTGCCAGGTGTGTATGGGGTTTCAGTGTATCAGGATCCTGCCAGGTGTGTATGGGGTTTCAGTGTATCAGGATCCTGCCAGGTGTGTATGGGGTTTCAGTGTATCAGGACCCTGCCAGGTGCGTATGGGGTTTCAGTGTATCAGGACCCTGCCAGGTGTGTATGGGGTTTCACAGTGTATCAGGATCCTGCCAGATGTGTATGGGGTTTCAGTGTATCAGGACCCTGCCAGGTGTGTATGGGGTTTCAGTATATCAAGGTCCTGCCAGGTGTGTATGAGGTTTCACAGTGTATCAGGATCCTGGCAGGTGTGTATGGGGTTTCACAGTGTATCAGGATCCTGCCAGGTGTGTATGGGGTTTCAGTATATCAGGATCCTGCCAGGTGTGTATGGGGGTTCACAGTGTATCAGGACCCTGCCAGGTGTGTATGGGGTTTCAGTGTATCAGGACCCTGCCAGGTGTGTATGGGGTTTCAGTGTATCAGGATCCTGCCAGGTGTGTATAGGGTTTCAGTATATCAAGGTCCTGCCAGGTGTGTATGGGGTTTCAGTGTATCAGGATCCTGCCAGGTGTGTATGGGGTTTCACAGTGTATCAGGATCCTGCCAGGTGTGTATGGGGTTTCAGTATATCAGGATCCTGCCAGGTGTGTATGGGGTTTCACAGTGTATCAGGATCCTGCCAGGTGTGTATGGGGTTTCAGTGTATCAGGATCCTGCCAGGTTGTATGGGGTTTCAGTGTATCAGGATCCTGCCAGGTGTGTATGGGGTTTCAGTGTATCAGGACCCTGCCAGGTGTGTATGAGGTTTCAGTGTATCAGGACCCTGCCAGGTGTGTATGGGGTTTCAGTGTATCAGGATCCTGCCAGGTGTGTATGGGGTTTCAGCGTATTAGGATCCTGCCAGGTGTGTATGGGATTTCAGTGTATCAGGATCCTGCCAGGTGTGTTTGGGGTTTCAACGTATCAGGATCCTGCCAGGTGTGTATGGGGTTTCAGTGTATCAGGATCCTGCCAGGTGTGTATGGGGTTTCACAGTGTATCAGGATCCTGCCAGGTGTGTATGGGGTTTCACAGTGTATCAGGACCCTGCCAGGTGTGTATGGGGTTTCAGTGTATCAGGACCCTGCCAGGTGTGTATGGGGTTTCAGTGTATCAGGATCCTGCCAGGTGTGTATAGGGTTTCAGTATATCAAGGTCCTGCCAGGTGTGTATGGGGTTTCAGTGTATCAGGATCCTGCCCGGTGTGTATGAGGTTTCAGTGTCCCAGGATCCTGCCAGGTGTGTATGGGGTTTCAGTGTATCAGGATCCTGCCAGGTGTGTATGGGGTTTCAGTGTATCAGGATTCTGCCAGGTGTGTATGGGGTTTCAGTGTATCAGGACCTTGCCAGGTGTGTATGGGGTTTCAGTTTATCAAGATCCTGACAGGTGTGTATGGGGTTTCAGTATATCAGGATCCTGCCAGGTGTGTATGGGGTTTCAGTGTATCAGGATCCTGCCAGGTGTGTATGGGGTTTCAGTGTATCAGGACCCTGCCAGGTGTGTATGGGGTTTCAGTGTATCAGGACCCTGCCAGTTGCGTATGGGGTTTCAGTGTATCAGGACCCTGCCAGGTGTGTATGGGGTTTCACAGTGTATCAGGATCCTGCCAGGTGTGTATGGGGTTTCAGTATATCAGGACCCTGCCAGGTGTGTATGGGGTTTCAGTATATCAAGGTCCTGCCAGGTGTGTATGGGGTTTCAGTGTATCAGGACCCTGCCAGGTGTGTATGGGGTTTCACTGTCCCAGGATCCTGCCAGGTGTGTATGTGGTTTCAGTGTATCAGGATCCTGCCAGGTGTGTATGGGGTTTCAGTGTATCAGGATTCTGCCAGGTGTGTATGGGATTTCAGTGTATGAGGACCCTGCCAGGTGTGTATGGGGTTTCAGTTTATCAAGATCCTGACAGGTGTGTATGGGGTTTCAGTATATCAGGATCCTGCCAGGTGTGTATGGGGTTTCAGTGTATCAGGATGCTGCCAGGTGTGTATGGGGTTTCAGTGTATCAGGACCCTGCCAGGTGTGTATGGGGTTTCAGTGTATCAGGACCCTGCCAGGTGCGTATGGGGTTTCAGTGTATCAGGACCCTGCCAGGTGTGTATGGGGTTTCACAGTGTATCAGGATCCTACCAGGTGTGTATGGAGTTTCAGTGTATCAGGACCCTGCCAGGTGTGTATGGGGTTTCAGTATATCAAGGTCCTGCCAGGTGTGTATGGGGTTTCAGTGTATCAGGATCCTGCCAGGTGTGTATGGGGTTTCAGTGTATCAGGATCCTGCCAGGTGTGTATGGGGTTTCAGTGTATCAGGACCCTGCCAGGTGCGTATGGGGTTTCAGTGTATCAGGACCCTGCCAGGTGTGTATGGGGTTTCACAGTGTATCAGGATCCTGCCAGATGTGTATGGGGTTTCAGTGTATCAGGACCCTGCCAGGTGTGTATGGGGTTTCAGTATATCAAGGTCCTGCCAGGTGTGTATGGGGTTTCACAGTGTATCAGGATCCTGGCAGGTGTGTATGGGGTTTCACAGTGTATCAGGATCCTGCCAGGTGTGTATGGGGTTTCAGTATATCAGGATCCTGCCAGGTGTGTATGGGGGTTCACAGTGTATCAGGACCCTGCCAGGTGTGTATGGGTTTCAGTGTATCAGGACCCTGCCAGGTGTGTATGGGGTTTCAGGATATCAGGATCCTGCCAGGTGTGTATAGGGTTTCAGTATATCAAGGTCCTGCCAGGTGTGTATGGGGTTTCAGTGTATCAGGATCCTGCCAGGTGTGTATGGGGTTTCACAGTGTATCAGGATCCTGCCAGGTGTGTATGGGGTTTCAGTATATCAGGATCCTGCCAGGTGTGTATGGGGTTTCACAGTGTATCAGGATCCTGCCAGGTGTGTATGGGGTTTCAGTGTATCAGGATCCTGCCAGGTTGTATGGGGTTTCAGTGTATCAGGATCCTGCCAGGTGTGTATGGGGTTTCAGTGTATCAGGACCCTGCCAGGTGTGTATGAGGTTTCAGTGTATCAGGACCCTGCCAGGTGTGTATGGGGTTTCAGTGTATCAGGATCCTGCCAGGTGTGTATGGGGTTTCAGCGTATTAGGATCCTGCCAGGTGTGTATGGGATTTCAGTGTATCAGGATCCTGCCAGGTGTGTTTGGGGTTTCAACGTATCAGGATCCTGCCAGGTGTGTATGGGGTTTCAGTGTATCAGGATCCTGCCAGGTGTGTATGGGGTTTCACAGTGTATCAGGACCCTGCCAGGTGTGTATGGGGTTTCAGTGTATCAGGACCCTGCCAGGTGTGTATGGGGTTTCAGTGTATCAGGATCCTGCCAGGTGTGTATAGGGTTTCAGTATATCAAGGTCCTGCCAGGTGTGTATGGGGTTTCAGTGTATCAGGATCCTGCCCGGTGTGTATGAGGTTTCAGTGTCCCAGGATCCTGCCAGGTGTGTATGGGGTTTCAGTGTATCAGGATCCTGCCAGGTGTGTATGGGGTTTCAGTGTATCAGGATTCTGCCAGGTGTGTATGGGGTTTCAGTGTATCAGGACCTTGCCAGGTGTGTATGGGGTTTCAGTTTATCAAGATCCTGACAGGTGTGTATGGGGTTTCAGTATATCAGGATCCTGCCAGGTGTGTATGGGGTTTCAGTGTATCAGGATCCTGCCAGGTGTGTATGGGGTTTCAGTGTATCAGGACCCTGCCAGGTGTGTATGGGGTTTCAGTGTATCAGGACCCTGCCAGTTGCGTATGGGGTTTCAGTGTATCAGGACCCTGCCAGGTGTGTATGGGGTTTCACAGTGTATCAGGATCCTGCCAGGTGTGTATGGGGTTTCAGTATATCAGGACCCTGCCAGGTGTGTATGGGGTTTCAGTATATCAAGGTCCTGCCAGGTGTGTATGGGGTTTCAGTGTATCAGGACCCTGCCAGGTGTGTATGGGGTTTCATTGTATCAGGATCCTGCCAGGTGTGTATGGGGTTTCAGTGTATCAGGAACCTGCCAGGTGTGTATGGGGTTTCAGTGTATCAGGACCCTGCCAGGTGTGTATGGGGTTTCAGTGTATCAGGACCCTGCCAGGTGCGTATTGGGTTTCAGTATATCAGGATCCTGCCAGGTGTGTATGGGGTTTCAGTGTATCAGGATCCTGCCAGGTGTGTATGGGGTTTCAGTGTATCAGGACCCTGCCAGGTGTGTATGGGGTTTCAGTGTATCAGGACCCTGCCAGGTGCGTATGGGGTTTCAGTGTATCAGGACCCTGCCAGGTGTGTATGGGGTTTCACAGTGTATCAGGATCCTGCCAGGTGTGTATGGGGTTTCAGTGTATCAGGACCCTGCCAGGTGTGTATGGGGTTTCAGTATATCAAGGTCCTGCCAGGTGTGTATGGGGTTTCACAGTGTATCAGGATCCTGCCAGGTGTGTATGGGGTTTCACAGTGTATCAGGATCCTGCCAGGTGTGTGTGGGGTTTCAGTATATCAGGATCCTGCCAGGTGTGTATGGGGCTTCACAGTGTATCAGGTTCCTGCCAGGTGTGTATGGGGTTTCAGTATATCAGGATCCTGCCAGGTGTGTATGGGGTTTCACAGTGTATCAGGATCCTGCCAGGTGTGTATGGGGTTTCAGTGTATCAGGATCCTGCCAGGTGTGTATGGGCTTTCAGTGTATTCGGATCCTGCCAGGTGTGTATGGGGTTTCAGTGTATCAGGATCCTGCCAGGTGTGTATGGGGTTTCAGTGTATCAGGATCCTGCCAGGTGTGTGGGGTTTCAGTGTATCAGGATCCTGCCCGGTGTGTATGAGGTTTCAGTGTCCCAGGATCCTGCCAGGTGTGTATGGGGTTTCAGTGTATCAGGAACCTGTCAGGTGTGTATAGGGTTTCAGTGTATCAGGACCCTGCCAGGTGTGTATGGGGTTTCACAGTGTATCAGGATCCTGCCAGGTGTGTATAGGGTTTCAGTATATCAAGGTCCTGCCAGGTGTGTATGGGGTTTCAGTGTATCAGGATCCTGCCAGGTGTGTATGGGGTTTCACAGTGTATCAGGATCCTGCCAGGTGTGTATGGGGTTTCAGTGTATCAGGATCCTGCCAGGTGTGTATGGGGTTTCAGTGTATTAGGATCCTGCCAGGTGTGTATGGGGTTTCAGTGTATCAGGATCCTGCCAGGTGTGTATGGGGTTTCAGTGTATCAGGATCCTGCCAGGTGTGTATGGGGTTTCAGTGTATCAGGATCCTGCCCGGTGTGTATGAGGTTTCAGTGTCCCAGGAACCTGCCAGGTGTGTATGGGGTTTCAGTGTATCAGGATCCTGCCAGGTGTGCATAGGGTTTCAGTATATCAAGGTCCTGCCAGGTGTGTATGGGGTTTCAGTGTATCAGGATCCTGCCAGGTGTGTATGGGGTTTCACAGTGTATCAGGATCCTGCCAGGTGTGTATGGGGTTTCAGTATATCAGGATCCTGCCAGGTGTGTTTGGGGTTTCACAGTGTTTCAGGATCCTGCCAGGTGTGTATGGGGTTTCAGTGTATCAGGATCCTGCCAGGTGTGTATGGGGTTTCAGTGTATTAGGATCCTGCCAGGTGTGTATGGGGTTTCAGTGTATCAGGATCCTGCCAGGTGTGTATGGGGTTTCAGTGTATCAGGATCCTGCCAGGTGTGTATGGGGTTTCAGTGTATCAGGATCCTGCCCGGTGTGTATGAGGTTTCAGTGTCCCAGGATCCTGCCAGGTGTGTATGGGGTTTCAGTGTATCAGGATCCTGCCAGGTGTGTATGGGGTTTCAGTGTATCAGGATTCTGCCAGGTGTGTATGGGGTTTCAGTGTATCAGGACCCTGCCAGGTGTGTATGGGGTTTCAGTTTATCAAGATCCTGACAGGTGTGTATGGGGTTTCAGTATATCAGGATCCTGCCAGGTGTGTATGGGGTTTCAGTGTATCAGGATCCTGCCAGGTGTGTATGGGGTTTCAGTGTATCAGGACCCTGCCAGGTGTGTATGGGGTTTCAGTGTATCAGGACCCTGCCAGGTGCGTATGGGGTTTCAGTGTATCAGGACCCTGCCAGGTGTGTATGGGGTTTCACAATGTATCAGGATCCTGCCAGGTGTGTATGGGGTTTCAGTATATCAGGATCCTGCCAGGTGTGTATGGGGTTTCACAGTGTATCAGGACCCTGCCAGGTGTGTATGGGGTTTCAGTGTATCAGGACCCTGCCAGGTGTGTATGGGGTTTCACAGTGTATCAGGATCCTGCCAGATGTGTATGGGGTTTCAGTGTATCAGGACCCTGCCAGGTGTGTATGGGGTTTCAGTATATCAAGGTCCTGCCAGGTGTGTATGGGGTTTCACATTGTATCAGGATCCTGGCAGGTGTGCATGGGGTTTCACAGTGTATCAGGATCCTGCCAGGTGTGTATGGGGTTTCAGTATATCAGGATCCTGCCAGGTGTGTATGGGGTTTCACAGTGTATCAGGACCTTGCCAGGTGTGTATGGGGTTTCAGTGTATCAGGACCCTGCCAGGTGTGTATGGGGTTTCAGTGTATCAGGATCCTGCCAGGTGTGTATAGGGTTTCAGTATATCAAGGTCCTGCCAGGTGTGTATGGGGTTTCAGTGTATCAGGATCCTGCCAGGTGTGTATGGGGTTTCACAGTGTATCAGGATCCTGCCAGGTGTGTATGGGGTTTCAGTATATCAGGATCCTGCCAGGTGTGTATGGGGTTTCACAGTGTATCAGGATCCTGCCAGGTGTGTATGGGGTTTCAGTGTATCAGGATCCTGCCAGGTTGTATGCAGTTTCAGTGTATCAGGATCCTGCCAGGTGTGTATGGGGTTTCAGTGTATCAGGACCCTGCCAGGTGTGTATGAGGTTTCAGTGTATCAGGACCCTGCCAGGTGTGTATGGGGTTTCAGTGTATCAGGATCCTGACAGGTGTGTATGGGGTTTCAGTATATCAGGATCCTGCCAGGTGTGTATGGGGTTTCAGTGTATCAGGATCCTGCCAGGTGTGTATGGGGTTTCAATGTATCAGGATCCTGCCAGGTGTGTATGGGGTTTCAGTGTATCAGGATCCTGCCAGGTGTGTATGGGGTTTCAGTGTATCAGGACCCTGCCAGGTGTGTATGGGGTTTCAGTGTATCAGGATCCTGCCAAGTGTGTATAGGGTTTCAGTATATCAAGGTCCTGCCAGGTGTGTATGGGGTTTCAGTGTATCAGGGTCCTGCCAGGTGTGTATGGGGTTTCACAGTGTATCAGGATCCTGCCAGGTGTGTATGGGGTTTCAGTATATCAGGATCCTGCCAGGTGTGTATGGGGTTTCACAGTGTATCAGGATCCTGCCAGGTGTGTATGGGGTTTCAGTCTATCAGGATCCTGCCAGGTGTGTATGGGGTTTCAGTGTATTAGGATCCTGCCAGGTGTGTATGGGGTTTCAGTGTATCAGGATCCTGCCAGGTGTGTATGGGGTTTCAGTGTATCAGGATCCTGCCAGGTGTGTATGGGGTTTCAGTGTATCAGGATCCTGCCCGGTGTATATGAGGTTTCAGTGTCCCAGGATCCTGCCAGGTGTGTATGGGGTTTCAGTGTATCAGGATCCTGCCAGGTGTGTATGGGGTTTCAGTGTATCAGGATTCTGCCAGGTGTGTATGGGGTTTCAGTGTATCAGGATCCTGCCAGGTGTGTATGGGGTTTCAGTGTATCAGGACCCTGCCAGGTGTGTATGGGGTTTCAGTTTATCAAGATCCTGACAGGTGTGCATGGGGTTTCAGTATATTAGGATCCTGCCAGGTGTGTATGGGGTTTCAGTGTATCAGGATCCTGCCAGGTGTGTATGGGGTTTCAGTGTATCAGGACCCTGCCAGGTGTGTATGGGGTTTCAGTGTATCAGGACCCTGCCAGGTGTGTATGGGGTTTCAGTGTATCAGGACCCTGCCAGGTGTGTATTGGGTTTCACAGTGTATCAGGATCCTGCCAGGTGTGTATGGGTTTCAGTGTATCAGGATCCTGCCAGGTGTGTATGGGGTTTCAGTGTATCAGGATCCTGCCAGGTGTGTATGGGGTTTCAGTGTAGCAGGATCCTGCCCGGTGTGTATGAGGTTTCAGTGTCCCAGGATCCTGCCAGGTGTGTATGGGGTTTCAGTGTATCAGGATCCTGCCAGGTGTGTATGGGGTTTCAGTGTATCAGGATTCTGCCAGGTGTGTGTGGGGTTTCAGTGTATCAGGACCCTGCCAGGTGTGTATGGGGTTTCAGTATATCAGGATCCTGCCAGGTGTGTATGGGGTTTCACAGTGTATCAGGATCCTGCCAGGTGTGTATGGGGTTTCAGTGTATCAGGATCCTGCCAGGTGTGTATGGGGTTTCAGTGTATCAGGACCCTGCCAGGTGCGTATGGGGTTTCAGTGTATCAGGACCCTGCCAGGTGCGTATGGGGTTTCAGTGTATCAGGACCCTGCCAGGTGTGTATGGGGTTTCACAGTGTATCAGGATCCTGCCAGGTGTGTATGGGGTTTCAGTGTATCAGGACCCTGCCAGGTGCGTATGGGGTTTCAGTGTATCAGGACCCTGCCAGGTGTGTATGGGGTTTCACAGTGTATCAGGATCCTGCCAGGTGTGTATGGGGTTTCAGTGTATCAGGACCCTGCCAGGTGTGTATGGGGTTTCAGTATATCAAGGTCCTGCCAGGTGTGTATGTGGTTTCACAGTGTATCAGGATCCTGCCAGGTGTGTATGGGGTTTCACAGTGTATCAGGATCCTGCCAGGTGTGTATGGGGTTTCAGTATATCAGGATCCTGCCAGGTGTGTATGGGGTTTCAGTGTATCAGGATCCTGCCAGGTGTGTATGGGGTTTCAGTGTATCAGGATTCTGCCAGGTGTGTATGGGGTTTCAGTGTATCAGGACCCTGCCAGGTGTGTATGGGGTTTCAGTTTATCAAGATCCTGACAGGTGTGTATGGGGTTTCAGTATATCAGGATCCTGCCAGGTGTGTATGGGGTTTCAGTGTATCAGGATCCTGCCAGGTGTGTATGGGGTTTCAGTGTATCAGGACCCTGCCAGGTGTGTATGGGGTTTCAGTGTATCAGGACCCTGCCAGGTGCGTATGGGGTTTCAGTGTATCAGGACCCTGCCAGGTGTGTATGGGGTTTCACAGTGTATCAGGATCCTGCCAGGTGTGTATGGGGTTTCAGTGTATCAGGACCCTGCCAGGTGTGTATGGGGTTTCAGTATATCAAGGTCCTGCCAGGTGTGTATGGGGTTTCAGTGTATCAGGACCCTGCCATGTGTGTATGGGGTTTCAGTGTATCAGGACCCTGCCAGGTGCGTATGGGGTTGCAGTGTATCAGGACCCTGCCAGGTGTGTATGGGGTTTCAGTATATCAAGGTCCTGCCAGGTGTGTATGGGGTTTCAGTGTATCAGGACGCTGCCAGGTGTGTATGGGGTTTTAGTGTATCAGGATCCTGCCAGGTGTGTATGGGGTTTCAGTGTATCAGGACCCTGCCAGGTGTGTATGGGGTTTCAGTGTATCAGGACCCTGCCAGGTGTGTATGGGGTTTCAGTGTATCAGGACCCTGCCAGGTGTGTATTGGGTTTCAGTATATCAGGATCCTGCCAGGTGTGTATGGGGTTTCAGTGTATCAGGATCCTGCCAGGTGTGTATGGGGTTTCAGTGTATCAGGACCCTGCCAGGTGTGTATGGGGTTTCAGTGTATCAGGACCCTGCCAGGTGCGTATGGGGTTTTAGTGTATCAGGACCCTGCCAGGTGTGTATGGGGTGTCACAGTGTATCAGGATCCTGCCAGGTGTGTATGGGGTTTCAGTGTATCAGGACCCTGCCAGGTGTGTATGGGGTTTCAGTATATCAAGGTCCTGCCAGGTGTGTATGGTGTTTCACAGTGTATCAGGATCCTGCCAGGTGTGTATGGGGTTTCACAGTGTATCAGGATCCTGCCAGGTGTGTATGGGGTTTCAGTACATCAAGATCCTGCCAGGTGTGTATGGGGTTTCACAGTGTATCAGGACCCTGCCAGGTGTGTATGGGGTTTCAGTGTGTCAGGACCCTGCCAGGTGTGTATGGGGTTTCAGTGTATCAGGATCCTGCCAGGTGTGTATCGGGTTTCAGTATATCAAGGTCCTGCCAGGTGTGTATGGGGTTTCAGTGTATCAGGATCCTGCCAGGTGTGTATGGGGTTTCACAGTGTATCAGGATCCTGCCAGGTGTGTATGGGGTTTCAATATATCACGATCCTGCCAGGTGTGTATGAGGTTTCAGTGTATCAGGACCCTGCCAGGTGTGTATGGGGTTTCAGTGTATCAGGATCCTGCCAGGTGTGTATGGGGTTTCAGTGTATTAGGATCCTGCCAGGTGTGTATGGGGTTTCAGTGTATCAGGATCCTGCCAGGTGTGTATGGGGTTTCAGTGTATCAGGATCCTGCCAGGTGTGTATGGGGTTTCAGTGTATCAGGATCCTGCCCGGTGTGTATGAGATTTCAGTGTCCCAGGATCCTGCCAGGTATGTATGTGGTTTCAGTGTATCAGGACCCTGCCAGGTGCGTATGGGGTTTCAGTGTATCAGGACCCTGCCAGGTGTGTATGGGGTATCACAGTGTATCAGGATCCTGCCAGGTGTGTATGGGGTTTCAGTGTATCAGGACCCTGCCAGGTGTGTATGGGGTTTCAGCATATCAGGATCCTGCCAGGTGTGTATGGGGTTTCACAGTGTATCAGGATCCTGCCAGGTGTGTATGGGGTTTCACAGTGTATAAGGATCCTGCTAGGTGTGTATGGGGTTTCAGTATATCAGGATCCTGCCAGGTATGTATGGGGTTTCACAGTGTATCAGGACCCTGCCAGGTGTGTATGGGGTTTCAGTGTATCAGGATCCTGCCAGGTGTGTATAGGGTTTCAGTATATCAAGGTCCTGCCAGGTGTGTATGGGGTTTCTGTGTATCAGGATCCTGCCAGGTGTGTATGGGGTTTCACAGTGTATCAGGATCCTGCCAGGTGTGTATGGGGTTTCAGTATATCAGGATCCTGCTAGGTGTGTATGGGGTTTCACAGTGTATCAGGATCCTGCCAGGTGTGTATGGGGTTTCAGTGTATCAGGATCCTGCCAGGTGTGTATGGGGTTTCAGTGTATTAGGATCCTGCCAGGTGTGTATGGGGTTTCAGTGTATCAAGATCCTGCCAGGTGTGTATGGGGTTTCAGTGTATCAGGATCCTGCCAGGTGTGTAGGGGGTTTCAGTGTATCAGGATCCTGCCCGGTGTGTATGAGGTTTCAGTGTCCCAGGATCCTGCCAGGTGTGTATGGGGTTTCAGTGTATCAGGATCCTGCCAGGTGTGTATGGGGTTTCAGTGTATCAGGATTCTGCCAGGTGTGTGTGGGGTTTCAGTGTATCAGGACCCTGCCAGGTGTGTATGGGGTTTCAGTTTATCAAGATCCTGACAGGTGTGTATGGGATTTCAGTATATCAGGATCCTGCCAGGTGTGTATGGGGTTTCAGTGTATCAGGATCCTGCCAGGTGTGTATGGGGTTTCAGTGTATCAGGACCCTGCCAGGTGTGTACGGGGTTTCAGTGTATCAGGACCCTGCCAGGTGCGTATGGGGTTTCAGTGTATCAGGACCCTGCCAGGTGTGTATGGGGTTTCACAGTGTATCAGGATCCTGCCAGGTGTGTATGGGGTTTCAGTGTATCAGGACCCTGCCAGGTGCGTATGGGATTTCAGTGTATCAGGACCCTGCCAGGTGTGTATGGGGTTTCACAGTGTATCAGGATCCTGCCAGGTGTGTATGGGGTTTCAGTGTATCAGGACCCTGCCAGGTGTGTATGGGGTTTCAGTATATCAAGGTCCTGCCAGGTGTGTATGGGGTTTCAGTGTATCAGGATCCTGCCAGGTGTGTATGGGGTTTCAAAGTGTATCAGGATCCTGCCAGGTGTGTATGGGGTTTCAGTATATCAGAATCCTGCCAGGTGTGTATGGGGTTTCACAGTGTATCAGGATCCTGCCAGGTGTGTATGGGGTTTCAGTGTATCAGGATCCTGCCAGATGTGTATGGGGTTTCAGTGTATTAGGATCCTGCCAGGTGTGTATGGGGTTTCAGTGTATCAGGATCCTGCCAGGTGTGTATGGGGTTTCAGTGTATCAGGATCCTGCCAGGTGTGTATGGGGTTTCAGTGTATCAGGATCCTGCCCGGTGTGTATGAGGTTTCAGTGTCCCAGGATTCTGCCAGGTGTGTATGGGGTTTCAGTGTATCAGGATCCTGCCAGGTGTGTATGGGGTTTCAGTGTATCAGGATTCTGCCAGGTGTGTATGGGGTTTCAGTGTATCAGGACCCTGCCAGGTGTGTATGGGGTTTCAGTTTATCAAGATCCTGACAGGTGTGTATGGGGTTTCAGTATATCAGGATCCTGCCAGGTGTGTATGGGGTTTCAGTGTATCAGGATCCTGCCAGGTGTGTATGGGGTTTCAGTGTATCAGGACCCTGCCAGGTGTGTATGGGGTTTCAGTGTATCAGGACCCTGCCAGGTGCGTATGGGGTTTCAGTGTATCAGGACCCTGCCAGGTGTGTATGGGGTTTCACAGTGTATCAGGACCCTGCCAGGTGTGTATGGGGTTTCAGTGTATCAGGATCCTGCCAGGTGTGTATGGGGTTTCAGTGTATCAGGATCCTGCCAGGTGTGTATGGGGTTTCAGTGTATCAGGACCCTGCCAGGTGTGTATGGGGTTTCAGTGTATCAGGACCCTGCCAGGTGCGTATGGGGTTTCAGTGTATCAGGACCCTGCCAGGTGTGTATGGGGTTTCAGTGTATCAGGATCCTGCCAGGTGTGTATGGGGTTTCAGTGTATCAGGACCCTGCCAGGTGTGTGTGGGGTTTCAGTGTATCAGGACCCTGCCAGGTGCGTATGGGGTTTCAGTGTATCAGGACCCTGCCAGGTGTGTATGGGGTTTCACAGTGTATCAGGATCCTGCCAGGTGTGTATGGGGTTTCAGTGTATCAGGACCCTGCCAGGTGTGTATGGGGTTTCAGTATATCAAGGTCCTGCCAGGTGTGTATGGGGTTTCACAGTGTATCAGGATCCTGCCAGGTGTGTATGGGGTTTCACAGTGTATCAGGATCCTGCCAGGTGTGTATGGGGTTTCAGTGTATCAGGATCCTGCCAGGTGTGTATGGGGTTTCACAGTGTATCAGGACCCTGCCAGGTGTGTATGGGGTTTCAGTGTATCAGGACCCTGCCAGGTGTGTATGGGGTTTCACTGTATCAGGATCCTGCCAGGTGTGTATAGGGTTTCAGTATATCAAGGTCCTGCCAGGTGTGTATGTGGTTTCAGTGTATCAGGATCCTGCCAGGTGTGTATGGGGTTTCACAGTGTATCAGGATCCTGCCAGGTATGTATGGGGTTTCAGTATATCAGGATCCTGCCAGGTGTGTATGGGGTTTCACAGTGTATCAGGATCCTGCCAGGTGTGTATGGGGTTTCAGTGTATCAGGATCCTGCCAGGTTGTATGGGGTTTCAGTGTATCAGGATCCTGCCAGGTGTGTATGGGGTTTCAGTGTATCAGGACCCTGCCAGGTGTGTATGAGGTTTCAGTGTATCAGGACCCTGCCAGGTGTGTATGGGGTTTCAGTGTATCAGGATCCTGCCAGGTGTGTATGGGGTTTCAGTGTATTAGGATCCTGCCAGGTGTGTATGGGGTTTCAGTGTATCAGGATCCTGCCAGGTGTGTATGGGGTTTCAGTGTATCAGGATCCTGCCCGGTGTGTATGAGGTTTCAGTGTCCCAGGATCCTGCCAGGTGTGTATGGGGTTTCAGTGTATCAGGATCCTGCCAGGTGTGTATGGGGTTTCAGTGTATCAGGATTCTGCCAGGTGTGTATGGGGTTTCAGTGTATCAGGACCCTGCCAGGTGTGTTTGGGGTTTCAGTTTATCAAGATCCTGACAGGTGTGTATGGGGTTTCAGTGTATCAGGATCCTGCCAGGTGTGTATGGGGTTTCAGTGTCTCAGGATCCTGCCAGGTGTGTATGAGGTTTCAGTGTATCAGGATCCTGCCAGGTGTTTATGGAATTTCACAGTTTATCAGGATCCTGCTAGGTGTGTATGGGGTTTCAGTTTATCAAGATCCTGCCAAATTTATATGCAGCAGGATTAACTGAAGTAATATAACACTTGAAAATTTACTAATAAATCAAATATTGGAGGGAATTTTAACTTCAATTCACGCAGAACCTTTGAGGTTTAATGTCCAATCCAAATGAATTTGAGCTGTTTCCTGCCCCTTTTGTACTTCTGATTCCCAGATTCTGACAATCTCTAAACAATCAGCTGCAGTCAAACATTCTGATCCTCAGAAGTGAAATAATCTGTTTGAAATCTCCATTTCTTCCCTTACCTTCCAGGTGACTGGGTAGTTTGGATAAACCTTGTACGATGTTCATGTAACCAAATGGGTCAGCACCTGTTTAAATCAATTAACTTTCATCAAATCAGATCTGTGCAAGATTACAGTAAAATCTGCAGTGTTTGAATTTGAATCCAATGGGTGATTTTACCGTGTCTCTGTATTTCTTTCAGTATTTTGTCCAGCTTTGGTACCCCAATGCTCATATTCACAAAGGATTCCCACATCGCCCTTCGGCCCGAGAGCCTTTCTCCATCACCAGATTTAGGAGAAGTTTGGAACTTTCCGTCCGGTTTCCCTTCTCCGCGAGCTCAGTGACTTTCTGTAAAGAGTAATAATGAATATATCGAGGAGCGGAGTGAAAGACAAACACTGAGAACGGGAAGGAAAGGATCTGCTCAATGATGGGACCTCCCAGTTGTTTTGAGCACAGAAAGCAGTCACTGGGCCAGGTACTGATCCATTCTGAACATAAAAACATAGAAAATTTACAGCGCAGGAGGAGGCCATTTCGGCCCATCATGTCTGCGCCGGCCAACAAAGAGCCACACGGCCCTCGGTCAGCAGCCCTGAAGATTACATATAAACCTATGAACAATGAACAATGGAGGAAAGGTAAAGAGCACCCAGCCCAACCAGTCCGCCCCACACAACTGCGACACCCCTTACACTGAAACATTCTACACTCAACTCAGCCTATCCAATCTGTCCTCATAGCTAAGATTCTCCATTCCAGGCAGCATCCTCGTAAATCTCCTCTGCACCCTCTTCAGTGCAATCACGTCCTTCCTATAATACGGCGACCAGACCTGCATGCAGTACTCCAGTTGTGGCCTAACCCCCGAGTATTATACAATTTAAGCATAACCTCCCTGCTCTTATATTCTATGCCTCGGCCAATAAAGGCAAGCATTCCGTATGCCTTTTTAACCACCTTATCCATCTGGCCTACTACTTTCAGGGATCAATGGGAAAGCACTCCAAGGTCCCTTTATTCGTCTACACTATTAAGTGGCCTACCGCTTAATGTGTATACTCTTTCCTTATTAGCCCTCCAAAAGTGCATTACCTCACCCATCACACTAATTTTGTCCCAGTTAATATTAGGATAGTTGAAATCCCCTACTATTACTGCCCTATAGTTTTTGCATTTCTTAGAAATTTGCCGACATATTTGCTCTTCTATCTCCCTCGAACTGTTTGGGGATCTATAGCACACTCCCATCATCATCATAGGCAGTCCCTCGGAATCGAGGAAGACTTGCTTCCACTCCAGAAATGAGTCCTTATGTGGCTGAACAGTCCAACATGGGAACCACAGTCCCCGTCACAGGTGGGACAGATAGTCATTGAGGGAAAGGGAGGGTGGGACTGGTTTGCCGCACGCTCCTTCCGCTGCCTGCGTTTGATTTCTGCATGCTCTCGGCGACGAGACTCGAGGTGCTCAGCGCCCTCCCGGATGCACTTCCTCCACTTAGGGCGGCCTTTGCCAGGGACCCCGCCCCTTTTTTATTTTTCAGTTCGACTCATATGGCCTCAGTTGATGATCCCTCCAACATATCATTCCTCCTCACACCTGTAATCGTTTCTTTAATCAATACCACGACCCCCTCCCCTCTCCCCTTTTAACCCCCCTCTCTCGCGTCTAAAAATTCCTGTAACCAGGAATATTTAGCTGCCAAACCTGCCCCTCTTTCAGCCATGTATCTGTAATGGCTATAATGTCATACTCCCCTGTGCTCTTAGCTCATCCGCCTTAGTCACTATACTCCTTGCATTGTAGTATATACCATTTAGTACAGGAAGACCTGCTTGATGACAACTTACTGACACTTATTTCCTCTGTCTTACAGATTCACTTTTTACATTCTTGCTTTCCAATTTCAGCTTTACTTCCTTCCCTATTGAATTTGTTCTGAGGTTCCAATCCCCCTGCCAAGCTAGTTTAAACGCTCCCCAACAGCACTAGTACATCTCCCCACAAGGATATTGGTCCCGGCGCTGTTGAGGCGGGCTGAATACTCTGTAAACATCTTGATTTCAGTCACTAACAGCAAATAAATTAGACAAAACTAAAATGGAAAGGGGGAGTAAATCGGTAGGCTTCATAACCGAAATAAACTAGAAATCCATTCGTTAAAGTTAGCGGAGAGGAAATTACAGACTGAATGAGCTCAATTTCCTGATGTGCCCCCAGGGAGCGATGTTCCACACCAAGGGCACAGGGCAGAACATTTACCCAGTTGTGAACAGCTTTGGATAATCCATTATTGGAAGGAAGCAGAAGTATTGGAAAAATTGCCGTGCAGATTCACTACGATGTTACCAGGGATATGGAGCTATTGTTATCGAGAGAGTTTTGAGAACTTTGGGCTCATTCCACTAGAGGTGAGCAGATAATTCTATTGTTGTGTGTATAAAAGTCTGGGGAGTGATCAGAAGATTGGGGCTAGGCTATGCAGGATATTAACCGTAATGGGTAGTGAACAGGAGGTTGGAACGAGATTAGATGGAACTTTCTTTGGGGAATATGAACAGTAATGGTAGTGGGTTGGGATTAGATTAGGTGGGATATTAACGGTAATGGGCAGTGAGCAGGAGGTTGGGATTAGACTGGGTGGGATATTAACGGTAATGGGTAGTGAGCAAGAGGTTGGGATTAGACTGGGTGGGATATTAACGGTAATGGGTAGTGAGCAAGAGGTTGGGATTAGACTGGGTGGGATATTAACGGTAATGGACAGTGAGCAGGAGGTTGGGATTAGACTAGGTGGGATATTAACGGTAATGGGCAGTGAGCAGGAGGTTGGGATTAGACTGGGTGGGATATTAACGGTAATGGGCAGTGAGCAGGAGGTTGGGATTAGACTAGGTGGGATATTAACGGTAATGGGCAGTGAGCAGGAGGTTGGGATTAGACTGGGTGGGATATTAACGGTAATGGGCAGTGAGCAGGAGGTTGGGATTAGACTGGGTGGGATATTAACGGTAATGGGCAGTGAGCAGGAGGTTGGGATTAGACTAGGTGGGATATTAACGGTAATGGGCAGTGAGCAGGAGGTTGGGATTAGACTGGGTGGGATATTAACGGTAATGGGCAGTGAGCAGGAGGTTGGGATTAGACTGGGTGGGATATTAACGGTAATGGGCAGTGAGCAGGAGGTTGGGATTAGACTGGGTGGGATATTAACGGTAATGGGCAGTGAGCAGGAGGTTGGGATTAGACTAGGTGGGATATTAACGGTAATGGGCAGTGAGCAGGAGGTTGGGATTAGACTGGGTGGGATATTAACGGTAATGGGCAGTGAGCAGGAGGTTGGGATTAGACTGGGTGGGATATTAACGGTAATGGACAGTGAGCAGGAGGTTGGGATTAGACTGGGTGGGATATTAACGGTAATGGGCAGTGAGCAGGAGGTTGGGATTAGACTGGGTGGGATATTAATGGTAATGGACAGTGAGCAGGAGGTTGGGGTGAGACTCAGTTGCTCCATTTACAAAGTTGATAGCAGATCGACCTTCCATTGTACGTACTGCTGGATTTTCCTTCCCATTGAGTTCTATTCCATTAAAGGTAACTGACGGAAATTTCTACCATCTTTATTGCAGCTCTGCCGAAGATGGAATTGACCCCTGGTGATGTAAGGGGAGGGAAAACCTGCACAGCTTCAGGCATTCGATAAGGTGCCACATAACAGGTTATTAAACAAAATTATGACTCATGAGATTAGGGGTAATACACTAGCATAGATTGAGGATTGGTTAACGGACAGAAAACAGACAGAAGAATAAACGGGTCATTTTCTGTTTGGCAGGCTGTAACTAGTGGGTACCGCAAGGATCAGTGTTTGGTCTCAGTTATTTACAATCTATATCAATGATTTGGATGAGGGGACCAAATATAACATATCCAAGTTTGCTGATGATACAGCATCAAACAAAAAATTAGGGATGCGTGCAATAAAGGTACAGCAGTTATCATGGGCGACTTTAATCTACATATAGATTGGGCTAACTAAACTGGTAGCAATACGGTGGAGGAGGATTTCCTGGAGTGTATTAGCGATGGTTTTCGAGACCAATATGTCGAGGAACCAACTAGAGGCCATCCTAGACTGAGTGATGTGTAATGAGAAGGGACTAATTAGCAATCTTGTTGTGCGAGGCCCCTTGGGGAAGAGTGACCATAATATGGTAGAATTCTTTATTAAGATGGAGAGTGACACAGTTAATTCAGAGACAAGGGTCCTGAACTTAAGGAAAGGTAACTTCGATGGTATGAGACGTGAACTAGCTAGAATAGACTGGCAAATGATATTCAAAGGGTTGTCGGTGGATAGGCAATGGCAAACATTTAAAGATCGCATGGATGAACTTCAACAATTTTACATCCCTGTCTGGAGTAAAAATAAAACGGGGAAGGTGGCTCAACCGTGTGGCTAACAAGGGAAATTAAGGATAGTGTTAAATCCAAGGAAGAAGCATATAAGTTGGCCAGAAAAAGCAGCAAACCTGAGGACTGGGAGAAATTTAGATTTCAATAGAGGAAGACAAAAAGTTTAATTAGGAGAGGGAAAATAGAGTATGAGAGGAAGCTTGCCAGGAACATAAAAACTGACTGCAAAAGCTTTTATAGATAGGTGAAGAGAAAAAGATTAGTGAAGACCAACGTAGGTCCTTTGTAGTCAGAATCAGGTGAATTTATAATGGGGAACAAAGAAATGGCAGACCAGTTGAACAAATACTTTGGATCTGTCTCCACGAAGGAAGACACAAATAATCTTCCGGAAATACGAGGGGTTTGAGGGTCTAGCGAAAAGGAGGAACTGAAGGAAATCCTTATTAGTCAGGAAATTGTGTTAGGGAAATTGATGGGATTGAAGGCTGATAAATCCCCAGGGCCAGATAGTCTGCATCCCACAGTACTTAAGGAAGTGGCCCTAGAAATAGTGGATACATTGCCGATCATTTTCCAACATTCTAGCGACTCTGGATCAGTTCCTATGGAGTGGAGGGTAGCTAATGTAACACCACTTTTTAAAAAAGGAGGGAGAGAGAAAACAGGGAATTTTAGACCGGTTAGCCTGACATCGGTGGTGGGGAAAATGTTGGAATCAATTATTAAAGATGAAATAGCAGCGCATTTGGAAAGCAGTGACAGGATCGGTCCAAGTCAGCATGGATTTATGAAAGGGAAATCATGCTTGACAAATCTCCGAGAATTTTTTGAGGCTGTAACTAGTAGAGTGGACAAGGGAGAACCAGTGGATGTGGTGTATTTGGACTTTCAAAAGGCTTTTGACAAGGTCCCACACAAGAGATTAGTGTGCAAAATTAAAGCACATGGTATTGGGGGTAATGTACTGACGTGGATAGAGAACTGGTTGGCAGACAGGAAGCAGAGAGTCGGAATAAACGGGTGCTTTTCAGAATGGCAGGCAGTGACCAGTGGGGTGCTGCAGAGTTCAGTGCTGGGACCCCAGCTATTTACAATATACATCAATGATTTAGATGAAGGAATTGAATGTACTATCTCCAATTTTGCAGATGACAATAAGCTGGGTGGCGGTGTGAGCTGTGAGGAGGATGCTAAGAGGCTGCAGGGTGATTTGGACAGGTTTCGTGAGTGGGCAAATGCATGGCAGATGCAGTATAATGTGGATAAATGTGAGGTTATCCAGTTTTGTGGCAAAAACAGGAAGGCAGATTATTATCTGAATGGTGAGAGATTAGGAAAAGGGGAGATGCAGTGAGACCTGGGTGTCATGGTACATCAGTCATTGAAGTTTGGCATGCAGGTACAGCAGGCGGTGAAGAAGGCAAATGGCATGTTGGCCTTCATAGCGAGAGGATTTGAGTATAGGAGCAGGGAAGTCTTACTGCAGTTGTACAGGGCCTTGGTGAGGCCTCACCTGGAGTATTGTGTTCAGTTTTCGTCCCCTAACCTGAGGAAGGACGTTCTTGCTATTGAGGGAGTGCAGCGAAGGTTCACCAAATTGATTCCCGGGATGGCAGGACTGACATATGAGGAGAGACTGGATCGACTGGGCTTGTATTCACTGGAGTTTAGAAGAATGAGAGGGGATCTCATAGAAACATAGAACATTCTGACGGGATTGGACAGGTTAGAGGCAGGAAGAATGTTCCCGTTGCTGGGGAGTTCCAGAACCAGGGGTCACAGTCTAAGAATAAGGGGTAAGCCATTTAGGACTGAGATGAGGAGAAACTTCTTCACTCAGAGAGTGGTTAACCTGTGGAATTCTCTGCCGCAGAAAGTTGTTGATGCCAGTTCGTTAGATATATTCAAAAGGGAGTTAGATGTGGCCCTTACGGCTAAAGGGATCAAGGGGTATGGAGAGAAAGCAGGAAAGGGGTACTGAGGTGAATGATCAGTCATGATCTTATTGAATGGCGGTGCAGGCTCGAAGGGCCGAATGGCCTACTCCTGCACCTATTTTCTATGTTACTATGTTAGTAGAGTGGAGAAGGGAGAATCAGTGTATGTGGTGTATTTGGACTTTCAAAAGGCTTTTGACAAGGTCCCACACAAGAGATTGGTGTGCAAAATTAAAGCACATGGTATTGAGGGTAATGTACTGATGTGGATAGAGAACTGGTTGGCAGACAGGAAGCAGAGAGTCGGGATAAATGGGCCCTTTTCAGAATGGCAGGCAGTGACTAGTGGGGTGCCGCAGGGCTCAGTGCTGGGACCCCAGCTATTTACAATATACATTAATGATTTAGATGAAGGAATTGAGTGTAATATCTCCAGGTTTGCAGATGACACTAAGCTGGGTGGCGGTGTGAGCTGTGAGGAGGATGCTAAGAGGCTGCAGGGTGACTTGGCCAGGTTAGGTGAGTGGGCAAATGCAGTATAATGTGGATAAATGTGAGGTTATCCACTTTGGGGGCAAAAACACGAAGGCAGAATATTATCTGAATGGCAGAAGATTAGGAAAAGGGAAGGTGCAACGAGACCTGGGTGTCAGGGTGCATCAGTCATTGAAAGTTGGCATACAGGTACAGCAGGCGGTGAAGAAGGCAAATGGTATGTTGGCCTTCATAGCTAGGGGATTTGAGTATAGGAGCAGGGAGGTCTTACTGCTGTTGTACAGGGCCTTGGTGAGGCCTCACCTGGAATATTGTGTTCAGTTTTGGTCTCCTAATCTGAGGAAGGATGTTCTTGCTATTGAGGGAGCGCAGCGAAGGTTCACCAGACTAATTCCAGTGATGGCTGGACTGTCATATGAGGAGGGACTGTATCAACTGGGCCTTTATTCACTGGAGTTTAGAAGGAGAGGAGTCTCATAGAAACGTATAAGAGTCTGACGGGACTGGACAGGTTAGATGCGGGAAGAATGTTCTCGATGTTGGGGAAGTCCAGAACAAGGGGACATAGTCTAAGGATAAGGAGTAAGCCATTTAGGACTGAGATGAGGAGAAACTTCTTCACTCAGAGTTGTTAACCTGTGGAATTCCCTACCGCAGAGAGTTGTTGAGGCCAGTTCATTGGATATATTCAAGAGGGAGTTAGATATGGCCCTTACAGCTAAAGGGATCAAGGGGTATGGAGAGAAAGCAGGAAAGGGGTACTGAGGTGAATGATCAGCCATGATCTTATTGAATGGTGGTGCAGGCTCGAAGGGCCGAATGGCCTACTCCTGCACCTATGTTCTATGTTTCTATGAATGCAAGTTGTGAGGAGGATGCAAAGAGGCATCAAGGGGCTATCGACAGGCTAAATGAGTGGACAAGAACATGGCAAATGGAATATAATGTGAAGAAATGTGAAGGTACAGGTACAGCAAGCAATTAAGAAAGCAAACAGTACATTGGCCTTTATTACAAGAGGATTTGAGTACAAGAGTAAAGACGTCTTACCTCAATTATACAGGGCCCTGGCGAGGCCACACCTGGAATACTGTCTACAGTTTTGGTCTCTGTACCTAAAGAAGGATATACATGCCATAGAGGGAGTGCAACAAAAGTTCACCAGACTGATTCCTGGGAGGGTGGGGGTGGTGGGCGCGGGGATAGTCCTATGAGGAGAGATTGAGTAGACTAGGCCTATATTCTCCAGAGTTCAGAATATGTATTTTTGGAGCAGGCTGCTCTTTTTGACCTCAGTTGAAAAATCGAGAGAGAGAGAGCGCGAGAGCGAGAGCGAGAGCGAGAGAGAGAGAGAGAGAGAGAGAGAGAGAGAGAGCGAGCGAGAGCGAGGGAGGGAGAAAGAGAGAGAGAGAGAGAGACCGGACTGGCAAGCCCTTCGGGCAGGGTTGGAGGTAAGTTGCTGCTATGTGTTTTTCAATTCTTTTAATGTGTTGGAAACTGGCTGGCTGTCGGCTTCACTTTGCAGCCTCAGCTCACATGGTGTCCCTGGTTACCATGGCAGCCCGAGCTTTTTGCCGCAGATCAAGGCTCCACCCCCAAAACTAAAGGTCGGGTTACGCCACGCCAAAATGAAGAAATCCAACGGGGAAACTTAGAATTTTTTTGGGGGGGGGCGTACTTAGGCCCTCCAAAAAATCGGGCGGAACTCTTCGAGTGCGCCACAAAAATGCTTTGGGGAAAATTAAGCCCAATGAGAGGTGATCTCATTGAAACATACAACATTCTTACAGGTCTTGACAGTGTAGATGCCGGGAGGATGTTTCCCTTGGCTGGGAGTCTAGAACCAGAGCTCACATTCTCAGAATAAGGGGTTGGTCAATTAGGACTGAGATGAGGAGAAATTTCTTCACTCAGAGAGAGGGCGGTGAATCTTCGGAACTTTCTACCCCAGAGGGCCGTGGAGGCTCTGTCGTTGAGTATATTCAAGACAGAGATCGATAGATTGTTGGATATTAAAGGAAACAAGGGATATGAGCTAGTGCAGGAAAGTGGAGTTGAGGTAGACGATTAAATGGCGGAGCAGGCTCGAGGGGCCGAATGGCCTCGGCCTGTTCCTATTTCTTATGTCCTTATGAAATGTCTCATTTACTCTGCAGATGATTTTCATCATCTCTCGGATCCTTAATTTTGTTTAAGTAGTTTCCAGCTCAGTCAACTCCTGACCTCTCTAACTCCTGTCTGTTGCCTCTGGTCTCCCCTTTTCCCAGTCCCACTAAAACTGTTTCCCTTTGTTTTCTGTCCACACACAAACTATTCCCCAACTGTTCCCGTCACTTGTATGGATACACACGGAGCCGCTGGGCATTTTCAACTTTTCCTATCATTGTTTCACATTCACAGTTCAGTTTTATCCAGTTCTTTCCTAATTGGGCCTGTTTCTCTTCTGTAACATTCTCTGATTCCAAGATCTGATATCCTGCCAGTTCTGTGACGTTTAAATAATCCAAACTCATTCTGTGTCCTTCCCACTTACCCGATGTTCTTGTCCACTGAAATGCCACTCGTATGTTAACAACGAGCTGACTCCGCCCACCCCTGCTTCCATCGCCTGCTCCAGTCTGTCCCGGTAGAATTTCGTCAACTGGAACAGCTGGTAATCGTCGCACTGTGTCAAGAACTCAGTGGCTGTAGACTTTGGGTCTGTGAACACAAACGGAGAAAATTTAAACACATTATCCACTTTCTATCCGGGCGGCTACATTTTCTGTTATATACCAAATGGCTGAAGCCTCCTGTGAGCCACATGACCAAACACACCTTCTGAAAACCCATACACTCGCCATGTGCTACATTCCATCAACCCACAAAGTATTTACACCACAGAAACGGGCTATTTCGCCCAACAGGTCTATGCCAGTGTTTATGCTCCACTTGACCCCTCTTCATCTAACCCCATAAATATATCCTTCTATTCCTTGTTCCCTCATGTGTGTATCTAGCTTCCCCTTAAGTGTATCTATGCTGTTCCCCTCAACTGCTCGTGGCAGCAAGTTCCACATTCTAACCATTCCCTGGGTAAAGAACTTTCTTCTGAATTCCCTGTTGCATTTATTAGTGACTATCTTATAGTTATGGCCAACAGTTCTTGCCTCTCCCACAAGTGGAAACAACTTCTCCATGTCTAATCCTGTCAACCCTTTTCATAACCTTGGAGGCCTCTATTTGTTAAACACTCAATCTTCACATTTCTAGAGAAAAGAGCCCGTGACCTGTTCAATCTTTACCGATAGGTACAACGTCTCCGTTCTGTATCGTCATAATAAACTTTTGTTTCATCTTTTCCAGTGTCTCTGTCCTTTTTATAATATGGAGACGAGAATATTGGGGGGGGCAAAGACGGTGAACAGCCACAGGTCGTGGTCCATATCGGGACCAATGACATATGTAGAAAGAGGGATCAGGTCCTGCAGTCAGATTTTAGGGAGTTAGATTAAAAAAAGCAGGACCTCAAAAGTAATAATCTCCAGATTACTCCCAGTGCCACGAGCTAGTGAGTACAGAAATAGGAGGATAGAGCAGTTGAATGCGTGGCTGGAGAGATGGTGCAGGAGGAGGGCTTTAGGTTCCTGAGCCATTGGGACTGCTTTTGGGGGAAGGTGGGACCTGTACAAGCCGGACGGGTTGCAACTCAACAAAGCCGGGACCAATATCCTCGCGGGAGTGGAGGCGGGGGGGGGGGGAAAGAGAGGGTGAGAGGGTTTAAACTAGCTTGGCAGGGGGATGGGAACCTGAGAATAGATTCAGTAGGGAGGGGAGTACAGCTGGAATTAGAAAGCAAAAATGTAGAAAGTGAGTTTGAAGGAGAGGAAAGAAGCAGGAAAAAAGATTTTAAAAAAATTTAAAAGCTCTCTGTCTAAATGCACATAGCATTCGTAACAAGATAGATGAGTTGACGGCACCAATAGATACAAATGGGTATGATCTGATAGCCATTACAGAGATGTGGTTGCAAGGTGACCAGGACTGGGAACTAAATATTCCGGGGTATTTGACAATTCGGAAGGACAGACAGAAAGGAAAAGGAGGTGGGGTAAGCTCTGTTAATAAAGGATGGGATCAGTGCATTAGTGAGAAACGATACTGGCTCAGAGAATCAAGATGTTGAATCAGTTTGGGCGGAGATAAGGAATAATAAAGGGAAAACGTCACTGGTTGTCGCAGTCTATAGGCCCCCTAACAGTAGCTACCCTGTTGGACGGAGTATAAATCAAGAAATAATGGAGACTTGCAATAAAGGAATGGTGATAATCATGGGTAATTTTAACCTTCATATTGATTGGACAAAGCAAATTGGCCAGGGTAGACTTGAGGAGGAGTTCATAGAGTGTATCCGGGATAGTTTCCTTGAACTGTACATTGCAGAACCAATCAGGGAGCAGGCTATCTTAGATCTAATACTGTGTAATGAGGCAGGATTAATAAATTATCTCGTAGTAAAGGATCCTCTAGGAATGAGTGACCATAATATGGTTGAATTTCAAATTCAGTTGGAGGGTGAGAAAGTTGTTTCTTAAAGCAGGGTCCTAAGCTTAAATAAAGGAGACTACAAAGGTATGAAGGCAGAGTTGGCTAAAGTGAACTGGGAAAATAGACTAAAGTATGGGACGGTTGATGAGCAGTAGCAGATATTTAAGGAGATATTTCATAACTCGCAACAAAAATATATCCCAATGAGAAGGAAAGACTGTAAGAGAAGGGATAACCATCTATGACTAACTAAGGAGGGTGTCAAATTGAAAAAAAAAGGCATACAATGTGGCCAAGACTAGTGGGAGGCCAGAGGATTGGGAATTTTTTTAAAAAGCCAGCAAAGAACGATTAAAAAAATGATTGAGAGGGGGAAGATAGATTATGAAAGTAAACTAGCACAAAATATAAAAACAGATAGTAAGAGTTTCTACAGGTACATAAAAAGGAAAAGAGTGGCTAAAGTAAATGTTGGTCTCCCGGAGGATGAGACTGGGAAATTAATAATGGAGACCAGGGAAATGGCAGAGACCAGAGACGTTGAACAAATATTTTGTATCGGTCGTCACGGTAGAAGATACGAAGAACATCCCAATAGTGGATAATCAAGGGGTTATAGGTAGGGAGGAACTTAATACAATCACTATCACTAATGAAGTAGTACTCGGACAAAATAATGGGAATAAAGGTGGACAAGTCCCCTGGACCTGATGGCTTACATCCTAGAGTCTTAAAAGAAGTGGCTGCAGAGATAGTGGATGCATTGGTTGTAATTGAAGGGTTAATAGCGTAAGTGCGAAATTGCTGTGCTTTAGAAAATGCACTGTATGACAGAATGAGATAAGCAATTGCAAAAAGGTCACAAGACGCTGAGCAAGAAAGAAACCAACTACACCAGACGCTGGCCGAAGATAAGAAAGTAAGCCGTACAAAGACGGAAAAAAAAACTCATTGTGTAAATACTTTTTGCAATGCCAGATATAGAAGCAGTGACATGTGACCTTTGCAGTTTACGACGTTAAATACCCAAATTGAGTTGTTGCCTGGTTGAGGGACCTACATACAACTCCCCTGGTACCTTGTATGAATAAACTGTGTGTGTTTTCAACTGTCGAACGTAGCCTCGGAGTAGATTTATTTCTACCTCGGGGTTTTCCCCCCCAACAGTAATCTGCTAAAATTCCCTGGATTCTGGGGCGGTCCCAGCGGATTGGAAAACCGCAAATGTAACGCCCCTATTTAAAAAAAGAGGCAGACATAAAGTAGGAAACTATAGACCAGTTAGCCTAACATCTGTCGTTGGGAAAATGCTGGAGTCCATTATTAAGGAAGCAGTAGTGGGACATTTGGAAAAGCATCATTCAATCAAGCAGAGTCAGCATGGTTTTATGAAAGGGAATCATGTTTGACAAATTTGCTGGAGTTCTTTGAGGATGTAACGAGCAGGGTGGATAAAGGGGGAACCAGTGGATGTGGTGTATTTGGATTTCCAGAAGACATTCGATAAGTTGCCATATAAGAGGTTACTGCACAAAATAGAAGCTCACAGGGTTGGGGGTAATGTATTAACATAGATAGAGGATTGGTTAACTAACAGAAAACAGAGAGTCGGGATAAAGGGTTTATTTTCCGGTTGGCAAACAGTGGGGTGCTGGGTCCTCAACTATTTACAATCTATATTAATGACTTGGATGAAGGGACCGAGTGTAATGTAGCCAAGTTTGCTGATGATACAAAGATGGGTAGGAAAGCAAATTGTGAGGAGGACACAAAAAAATCTGCAAAGGGATATAGACAGGCTAAGTGAGTGGGCAAAAATTTGGCAGCTGGAGTATAATGTGGGAAAATATGAGGTTATCCACTTTGGCAGAAATAATAGAACAGCAAATTTAAATGGAGAAAAATTGCAAAGTGCTGCAGTACAGAGGGACCTGGGGGTCCTTGCGAATGAAACACAAAAAGTTAGTATGCAGGTACAGCAAGTAATCAGGAAGGCAACTGGAATGTTGACCTTTATTGCAAGGGGGGATAAAGTATAAAAGCAGAGAAGTCCTGCTACAACTGTACAGGGTATTGGTGAGGCCACACCTGGAGTACTGCGAACAGTTTTGGTCTCCGTATTTAAGAAAGGATATCCTTGTACTGGAGGCTGTTCAGAGAAGGTTCACTCGGAGGGGACACCCAGTCCCTCCACCCATCACCCCTGTACTCACACCCAGTCCCTCCACCCATCACCCCTGTACTCATACCCAGTCCCTCCACCCATCACCCCTGTACTCACACCCAGTCCCTCCACCCATCACCCCTGTACTCACACCCAGTCCCTCCACCCATCACCCCTGTACTCACACCCAGTCCCTCCACCCATCACCCCTGTACTCACACCCAGTCCCTCCACCCATCACCCCTGTACTCACACCCAGTCCCTCCACCCATCACCCCTGTACTCACACCCAGTCCTCTCACCCCTCACCCCTGTACTCACACCCAGCCCCCCTCACCCATCACCCCTGTACTCACACCCAGTCCTCTCACCCATCACCCCTGTACTCACACCCAGTCCCCTCACCCATCACCCCTGTACTCACACCCAGTCCACTCACCCCTCACCCTGTACTCACACCGAGTCCACTCACCCCTCACCCCTGTACTCACACCCAGTCCCCTCACCCATCACCCCTGTACTCACACCCAGTCCCCTCACCCATCACCCCTGTACTCACACCCAGTCCCCTCACCCATCACCCCTGTACTCACACCCAGTCCTCTCACCCATCACCCCTGTACTCACACCCAGTCCCCTCACCCATCACCCCTGTACTCACACCCAGTCCCCTCACCCATCACCCCTGTACTCACACCCAGTCCTCTCACCCATCACCCCTGTACTCACACCCAGTCCACTCACCCATCACCCCTGTACTCACACCCAGTCCTCTCACCCCTCACCCCTGTACTCACACCCAGTCCCCTCACCCATCACCCCTGTACTCACACCCAGCCCCCCTCACCCATCACCCCTGTACTCACACCCAGTCCTCTCACCCATCACCCCTGTACTCACACCCAGTCCACTCACCCATCACCCCTGTACTCACACCCAGTCCTCTCACCCCTCACCCCTGTACTCACACCCAGTCCCCTCACCCATCACCCCTGTACTCACACCCAGCCCCCCTCACCCATCACCCCTGTACTCACACCCAGTCCCCCTCACCCATCACCCCTGTACTCACACCCAGTCCCCCTCACCCATCACCCCTGTACTCACACCCAGTCCCCTTCACCCATCACCCCTGTACTCGCAGAAAGCCCCGTTCACCCAGCGGTCCTGTGCTTACTGGCCAACATTGGCTCCCGGTTAAGCAACGCCTCGATTTTAAAATTCTCATCCTTGTTTTCAAATCCCTCCATGGCCTCGCCCCTGTACTCACACTCAGTCCACTCACCCCTCACCCCTGTACTCACACCCAGTCCCCTGACCCATGACCCCTGTACTCCACCACGCCCCCCCCCCCCCCCCCCACTCCTCACGCCAAGATATCTGAGCTCCTCTAATTCAGGTCTCTTGAGCATCCCTGATTTTAAAATCGAGCAACCATTGGTGGGCGTGCCTTCAGCTGCCAAGGAACTAAGTTCTGGAATTCCGGCCATACACTTCTCTGCCTCCCTTTCCTGCTTTAAGACGCTCTCTAAAACCTACCTCTTTGACCAAGCTTTTGGTAATCTGCCCTAATTGCTCCTTACGGTATCAAAAATGTTGTTTTATAACTCTCCTGTGAAGCGTCTTGGGACGTTTTAATAGGTGAAAGCCGCTATTTAAAGACAAGTTGTTGTTGCTCTCCTTTCCTTCCCAGAGATGGTGCCATCTGTTCCAGGGTGTTCTGCCCTCTGCCACCAGGGAGGCAACATGTCATTCTAGACTTGCTCAGGGAGTCGGTCTATTCCTCAGACTATAGAATCTCCCCCCCACTATCACTCTCCTATCCCTGTGTCACACCTGCCCCAGCCCCTGACCCCCGCCCCACTCGGGGTGGCCTCCTGCTCCCTGGTGTCACACTGTTGCTCAGGACCATCCTCTGAGTCATTGTCTCTAACCACCTTACAGTCCCCACTACCAGGTATCTATTGGGACAGTTACAGTACTCAGGGGCTCCCTCCACCTGTGAGTGCAGTGCCCCTCTAGATGGTCACTCACCTCCCTCTTTATCGTTAGCCTGTCTTGTTCCCTCTTCCCGTGTGAGCTTCAGGATCTTGCTCAAAACCTGGACCCTTTGCCAGGACAGAAATGATATTTTAAAGCATTTTGTGAACTCACCCGTGTCTATTCTCGTTCTTGTTGAAGATGTCGGATCTTCTCCCCTGTTTGGACCTTCAGCCATGGCGGTGATGGGCGTTCCCAGATTCTGATGCTCTGTAATAAATATGTTAACAGGAGGGTTAGAGGGGAATATTAAATTGAGAAGGAGGACGTTGCCTTGTTAAACATGATACCCAGTCTCTCCCCCCCCCCCCATCAGTACAACAGCGGTTAGCTCTGGGATCGAGCATTTCCCGAGTGTTATGATCAACTCTCCACATCAGGTGTGACACAGACAGCTGCCCACTGAGATCCAGTGAGTCCCGCTGATCTCCACAACCCAGTTCCAGACGTACTCCCGTCGGCCCAGACTCCGCACTGGGAGCGCCCACTGGTGAGATTTACTCCTAGTGCAGGCCCAAACCTACCTTATTCCTGAGGTAGGGAATATTCAGCAGGAAATATGGAGCAGGTGATCATTGATGAATCATTTATTGAGTTTCGATATTATATTCTGGTACTTTATGAATATATCTATCCACATACACAATATACAGCTGGATGTGATCCCTCTGAGCTCTATGCGCAGTGACATTGTCCGTGTGTGTCATGGTTGGTGTTTTTATTTGAATATATTTACCTTATAAGAACATAAGAAATAGGACCAGGAGTAGGCCATACAGCGCCTCGAGCCTGCTCCGCCATTTAATAAGATCATGGCTGATCTGATCATGGACTCAGCTCCACTTCCCCGCCCGCTCCCCATAACCCCTTATCCCCTTATCGATTAAGAAACTGTCTATTTCTGTCTTAAATTTATTCAATGACCTAGCTTCCACAGCTCTCTGAGGCTGCGAATTCCACAGATTTACAAACCTCAGAGAAGAAATTCCTCCTCATCTCAGTTTTAAATGGGCAGCCCCTTATTCTAAGATTATGACCTCTAGTTCTAGTCTCCCCCATCAGTGGAAACATCCTCTCTGCATTGACAAGCCCCCTCATAATCTTATATGTCTCGATAAGATCACCTCTCATTCTTCTGAATTCCAATGTTTAGAGGCCCAAATCCCCCTCAACCTTTCCTCATAAATCAACCCCCCTCATCTCTGGAATCAACCTAGTGAACCTTCTCTGAACTGCCTCCAAAAGCAAGTATATCCTTTTCTTAAATATGGAAACCAAAACTGCACGCAGTATTCCAGGTGTGGCCTCACCAATACCCTGTACAACTGTAGCAAGACTTCCCTGCTTTTATACTCCATCCCCTTTGCAATAAAGGCCAAGATACCATTGGCCTTCCTGATTACTTGCTGTACCTGCATACTAACCTTTTGTGTTTCATGCACAAGTACCCCCAGGTCCCGTTGCACTGCGGCACTTTGCAATTTTTCTCCATTTAAATAATAACTTGCTCTTTGATTTTTTTCTGCCAAAGTGCATGACCTCACACTTTCCAACATTATACTCCATCTGCCAAATTTTTCCCACTCCCTGTCAGCACCTGGGCAAAGACCGCCCGAAGTGGAGGAAGTGCATCCGGGAGGGCGCTGAGCACCTCGAGTCTCATCGCCGAGAGCATGCAGAAAGCAGGCGCGAGCAGCGGAAGGAGTGTGCGGCAAACCAGTCCCACCCACCCCTTCCCTCAATGACGATCTGTCCCACCTGTGACTAGAGACTGTAATTCCCGTATTGAGACACTGTCTAATCTCGCTGGGCCCACCCTCCCCGGGTTACACACTGTCTGATCTCACTAGAATCATCCTCCCCGAAATGAGCTTTCGACCACATAAACGCAGCATAACTAAGACCGCCTATTTCCACCTCCGTAACATCCACCTCCACCCTTGCCTCAGCTCATCCGCTGCTGAAGCCCTCATCCATGCATTTGTTAAGTCTAGACTTGACTATGCAAACGCATTCCAGGCTGGCCTCCCACATTCTAACCTACGTAAACTAGAGTTCATCCAAAACTCGGCAGCCCGTGTCCTAATTCGTACCAAGTCCTGCTCACCTATCTCCCCTGTGCTCGCTGACCTACACTGGCTTCCGGTTAAGCAATGCCTCGATTTCAAAATTCTCGTCCTTGTTTTCAAATCCCTCCATGGCCTCACCCCTCCCTATCTTCGTAATATCCTCCAGCCTCCCACACCCCCCCCCCCCCGAGATGTCTGCACTCCTCTAATTCTGTCCTCTTGAGCAGCCCTGATTCTAATCATTCAACCATTGGTGGCCGTGCCTTCTGTTGCTTAGGCCCTAAGCTCTGGAATTCCCTGCTTAAACCTCTCCGCCTCTTTCCTCCTTCAAAGACACTCCTTAAAACCTACCCCTTTCACCGAGCTTTTGGTCACCTGCCCTAATTTCTCCTCATGAGGCTCGGTGTCAAATATTTCATCTCATAATAATACTCCCACGCGCCTTAGAAACATAGACATAGAAACATAGAAAATAGGTGCAGGAGTAGGCCATTCGGCCATTCAATGAGTTCATGGCTGAACATGCAACTTCAGTACCCCATTCCTGCTTTCTCACCATACCCCTTGATCCCCCTAGTAGTAAGGACTACATCTAACTCCTTTTTGAATATATTTAGTGAATTGGCCTCAACAACTTTCTGTGGTAGAGAATTCCACAGGTTAACAACTCTCTGGGTGAAGAAGTTTCTCCTCATCTCGGTCCTAAATGGCTTACCCCTTATCCTTAGACTGTGACCCCTGGTTCTGGACTTCCCCAACATTGGGAACATTCTTCCTGCATCTAACCTGTCGAAACCCATCAGAATTTTAAATGTTTCTATGAGATCCCCTCTCATTCTTCTGAACTCCAGTGAATACAAGCCCAGTTGATCCAGTCCTTCTTGATAGGTCAGTCCCGCCATCCCGGGAAGCCTTGAGACGTTTCACTACGTTAAAGGTGCTATATAAATACGAGTTGTTGTTGAATAGAGCAGGCTTAAAGGGCCAAATGGCCTGCTCCAGCTCTTATTTCTCATGTTCTTATGAGGTCGGGAAGGGAAGAGCCACAGATAACCATGTGAATGTGCGGGAAGTGAGGTAATTGGAAGCAAAGTGAATGAAATGTTCTAGTTCAGGACAAGAGCTGGAAACAGCAGTGATACAGTCATCAATGTGCCGGAAAGAAGAGATGAGGAAGGAGACCAGAGTACGATTGGAACAAAGAATGTCCTATCCACTAAAAGGCAGGCATAGCTAGGACCCGTGCGAGTTCCCAGGCTATCGACAAACATCCATTAAAAGCCCACTGACTACCACAGATACCTGGGCTACACTTCCTCCCACCCCATTTCCTGTAAGGACTCTATTCCATTCTCCCAGTTTCTCTGACAATTTAGTATCCTGTATTCGCTGCTCACGGTGTGGTCTCCTCTACATTGGGGAGACCAAACACAGATTGGGTGACACAGATTGGCGGCCCTGAGCTTCCGGTCGCCTGTCACTGTAATTCACCACTCCGCTCCCACACTGACACCCGCCTCCCTTCCCGCCGGTCTTCGGCCTTCTCCACGGTTCCAACAAAGCTCAACCTAAGCTGGAGGAACAGCAGCTCATCTTTCATTTCGGCACTTTACAGCTTTCTGGACTCAACATCGAGTTCAACAACTTCAGACCATAATCTCTGAGCTTATTTTTTCTGTTGATGTTTCTGCTCTTCACATTTACACCTTTTCGAGACTGTTCTTTTGTTTCTTTACTTGTTGTGCCTCATTGTGCTCGGCTCCCCCAACAGAGGAAAAATTGTTTCAATCGATCGACCCTACTAAATCCTTTAATCATCTTAAACACCTCGATTAGATCCCCCCTGGATCGTCTATATTCAACAGAATACAAGCCTAGACTATGCAACCTGTCCTCATATTTTAACCCTTTTAGCTCAGGTACCTATCCGATGAATTTGCACTGCATCTCCTCCAAGGCCAATATATCTTCTGTGAAGGGCGGTGCTCACAACTGAATAACAACTGAATAACAAGATTCTCCATTCAACAAGTATTAAGCAGACATTAGGAATTTGAGAAAAAAAAAACTGACTGAACTATGGCAAGAGGCAGTCTTATGAATTATATGTATCTATATAACCGACTGCTAAGAAACAACATGTCCCGACTCCTTGACTGCCGAATGCACAGGCAGCAGTTTACACTGAATGTTTCAGGGTCTTTCGGATATAAATTGGAGCCAAGGCTTCTTGTGCTGATATCTGACTGATTATCACCCTGGCGACAGAGGAAATCGCTCACAGAAAAGAACTGAAACGGAAATAACAAAACCAGCATCTGAGCTGAGTTAAGAACATTAACCCTAAACATTCAGGCAGTTTTTCTAACTATGAAGCTGCGATTCCAGCAGCGGATTAATTACTCCATCAGACCTGATACTGCGGATTAAGCAGCGGCGTTTCTACAGAAGTACATCGATAAAATCGTCACATTGTTAGAAACAGACCCCCTCTGAAAATCTGATTGTCTTCAACCGTCTAAATCTGTAAACGATGAATTATATGCATCGAGGGCAACTGAATCATGTGACCAACAAAAACCGTTATTGTAACAAAATACTTAATTGAAACTAATTTTACAAATCTTTATTAAAATATAAGATGTACCGTATATACTCGCGTATCCTACGATCTCACGTATCATGCGACCCCTAAATTTTTGTCCCCAAAACATGATTTTATCATATATCCTATGTATCATGCGAGTCACTTTTTTGAGATACCAGATGACACTAGGCTAGGCTTTCAAACAAGTTTAACAAGTACCCGAACACGTAACAAGTACCCGAACACATAACAACGATCGAATACAGACCGTAACAACCGAATCATGAAACGACTCTTCCGCCGTAAACAACCGAATGAGAAACAGCTGTTTTGCTGTTTCTCATTACGATAATAAACAGTTACCATATTTCGTTCCAAATCTCATCTAAGGTAGTAAACTATGACAAATATATTTTTACATTCTACCCTTAGCCACTATGGAGAAAAGATCTGCGAAGAAATATACTGCCAAATTTAAGCTGCAAGTTGTTGCCGAAGCAGAACAAAGCAACAACGTTAAAGCTGCAAAGCTGTTTGGTGTCGGAGAAAGCTGTGTCCGAAATTAAGAATCGTTTCTGTTTTCCTTTGGTAGTTAGCCTCTCAGCTGATTTGGAAAGCGTAAACATTACGTGTGTATCAGCAAGTAAAACAGCAGTTTTATCAAAATCATCTTTATTTGATATACATATGTACTATTTGACTTACCGTAAATGGATACGGTCTGCTTAACAGCCTAACAGCCGAATCTTGGCCAGCACTTCACACCCGCAAATTTTGTATCTCGCGTATCATGCTACCCCCCAAATTTAGGTTACAATTTAGGTCTTCAAAAGTCGCATGATACGCGAGTATATACGGTACATATCATTTTATCAGTTTATACTTAAATGATAATCATTTAATTCAAGTGCCATTGTGAAATTCAGAAATGGATTTAATGCTAATAACCAAGTAAAACCCAGCGTCCAGTTCAGAACTGTAAGATTATTTATTGAGATAGTTGGATATGAAATATATATGAATTTGGTATCAGCGCCTGGTACTACTTTAACACGCAGTATAAAATTGATATTATGAGCACCATGAAGGTTGGATCTTTCCCAGTTGGTACTGGGGGCAGGGAGACAGTGTATATCTGCTGGGCTCTGCCTCAGACTGGAGTCACCTCTTAGCTCAAACCCCTTTCAATTTACAACACAGGAGGCCATTCGGCCCATCCTGCCTGTGCCGGTTGGTGAAAAGCTGTCCAAACTAGTCCCACACCCCAGCTTTATCCCCCAAACCCTGAACATGAGTCCTCTTCAAGTACAGGTCCAATTGCCTTTATAAAGGTCCTATGGAGTTTGCTTCCAGATAAGAACATAAAAACATAAGAAATAGGAGCAAGATTAGACCATTTGGCCCCTCGAGCCTGCTCTGCCATTTAATAAGATCATGGCTGATCTGATCTTGGGCTCAGCTCCACTTCCCTGCCCACTCCCCATAACCCTTCATTCCCTTATCGTTCAAAAATCTATCTCCACGTTAAATATATTCAATGACCCAGCCTCCACAGCTCTCTGGGGCAGAGAATTGCACAGATTTACAACCCTCTGAGACGAAATTCCTCCTCAGTTCTCAATGGGCGACCCCTTATTCTTAAACTATACACCCTCGTTCTAGATTCCCCCACGAGTGGAAATATCCTCTCTGCATCTACCTTGTCGAGTCCCCTCAGTATCTTATATGTTCCAATAAGATCACCTCTCATTCTTCTAAACTCCAATGAGTGTAGGCCCAAACTGCTCAATCTATCTTCCTAAGTCAACCCCCTCATCTCAGGAATCAACCGAGTGAACCTTCTCTGAACTGCTCCCAATGCAAGTATATCCTTCCTTAAATACGGAGAACAAAACTGTACGCAGTACTCCAGATGTGGCCTCACCAATACTCTATACAGTTGTAGCAGGACTTCCCTGCTTTTATACTCTATCCCCCTTGCAATAAAGGTCAACATTCCAGTTGCCTTCCTGATCACTTATTGTACCGACATACTACAGCTCAGGGGAGCGAGCATCTATCGCGACTGCTGACCGGACGCAGGGCTACAAAATGCAGCATACAGAGGGAGAGCCGGAGTTCAGAGGAGCTATCTGCAGCAGTGCCAAACAGGCCTGCGTGGGTAACAGATAAAAGTAACTGGTTGGTTGGTGAGTATTTCTCTTTTTTTAAAAACCTTGGGCATTGGTGTAAGTTACGAGCCGCAATTAAATAGATAAGTGACATTTCTAATCTAAAAAAGCGAATTAATTAAATCAGCTGATTGCTGAGTAGCTGCTGGGTGTGTTTTACTCAGGTTTAGAGTTTATTTCTGCTTGATAGTTCCGAGTTTAACTAGAGGGATGGCAGGGCAGCTCAGTCCTGTGCAGTGCACATCCTGTGGCATGTGGGGAGTCCTGGAAGCTTCACGCAGCCGGGACGACCACGTGTGCAGGAGGTGTCTCCAGCTGCAACTCGAGCTCCGCCTTTTGGAGCTTGAGCGGCGGCTGGAGTCACTGCGGTGCATCGCGAGACCGAGAGCTATGTGGATAACACGTTTCGAGAGGTGGTCACCCTGCAGCTTAAGAGTGTGCAGGCAGAGAGGGAGTGGGTGACCACCAGACAGACGAGGAGGACTAGGCAGGTAGTGCAGGAGTCCCCCCGAGTCCATCTCGCTCTCCAACCGGTATTCTCTTCTGAGTACCGGTGGGGACGATGGCTGCTCTGGAGAGTGCAGCCAGAGCCAAGCCCACGGCACCACGGGTGGCTCAGCTGTACGGCGGAGGAGGAAGAAGAATGGAAGAGCTATAGTGGTTGGGGATTCGATACTCAGGGGAGCAGACAGGCGTTTCTGCGGCCGCACACATGACTCCAGGATGGTGTGTTGCCTCCCTGGTGCCAGGGTCAAGGATGTCACCCGAGCGGCTGCAGGGAATTCTGGGAGGGAAAGGGTGAACAGCCACAGGTCGTGGTCCATATCGGGACCAATGACATAGGTAGGAAGAGGGATGAGGTCCTGCAGGCAGAGTTTAGGGAGCTCGGAGAGAGATTAAAAAGCAGGACCTCAAAGGTGGTAATTTCCGGATTACTCCCAGTGCCACGAGCTAGTGAGTACAGAAATAGGAGGATAGAGCAGATAAATGCATGGCTGGAGAGATGGTGCAGGAGGGAGGGCTTTAGATTCCTGAGGCATTGGGACTCCTTCTGGGGCAGGTAAGTCCTGTACAAGCCGCACGGGTTGCACCTCAACAAAGCAGTGACCAATATACTCGCAGGGGCAAGGGGGTTGCAAGTGCTGTTGGGGTGGATTTAAACTAGCTTGGCAGGGGGAGAGGAACCTGAGAATAGATTCAGTAGGGAGGGAAGTAAAGCTGGAATTGGAAAGCAAATACATAGAAAGTGAATTTGAAGGTCAGAGGAAACAAGGGCTAGAAAGTAGACAACAAGGAGGTCAGGCTGCAATAAATCGTATATACTTCAATGCAAAGAGTATCGCGAATAAAGCCAATAAGACCGGGGTCAAGCAGGGCTGCGTCATCGCCCCAACCCTCTTCTCAATCTTCCTCACTGCCATGCTCCACCTCACACTCAACAAGCTCCTCGCTGGAATGGAACTAAACTACAGGACCAGTGGGAACCTGTTCAACCTTCGCCGTCTCCAGGCCAGGTCCAAGACCACCCCAACCTCTGTCCTCGAGCTACTGTACACGGACGATGCCTGCGTCTGCGCACATACAGAGGCTGAACTCCAGGATATAATCGACTTATTTACTGAGGCGTACGAAAGCATGGGCCTTACGCTAAACATCAGTAAGACAAAGGTCCTCCACCAGCCTGACCTCGCTGCACAGCACTGCCCCCCAGTCATCAAAATTCATGGCGCGGCCCTGGACACCGTGGACCAGTTCCCATATCTCGGGAGCCTCCTATCAACAAGGGCAGGCATTGACGACGAGATCCAACACCGCCTCCAGTGCGCCAGTGCAGCCTTCGGCCGCCTGAGGAAAAGAGTGTTTGAAGACCAGGCCCTCAAAACTGTCACTAAGCTCATGGTCTGCAGGGCTGTAGTAATACCCGCCCCTCCTGTATGGCTCAGAGACATGGACCATGTACAGTAGACACCTCAAGTCGCTGGAGAAATACCACCAACAATGTCTCCGCAAGATCCTACAAATCCCCTGGAAGGACAGACGCACCAACGTTAGCGTCCTCGACCAGGCCAACATCTCCAGCATTGAAGCACTGACCACACTTGATCAGCTCTGCTGGGCAGGCCACATTGTTCGCATGCCAGGCACGAGACTCCCAAAGCAAGCGTTTTACTCAGAACATTTTCATGGCAAACGAGCCAAAGGTGGGCAGCGGAAACGCTACAAGGACACCCTCAAAGCCTCCCTGATAAAATGCAACAACCCCACTGACACCTGGGAGTCCCTGGTCAAAGACCGCCCTAAGTGGAGGAAGTGCATCCGAGAGGGCGCTGAGCACCTCGAGTCTCGTTGGCGAGAGCGTGCAGAAATCAAGCGCAGGCAATGGAAAGAGCGTGCGGCAAACCAGTCCCACCCTCCCCTTCCCTCAACAACTATCTGTCCCACCTGTGACAGGGACTGTGGCTCTCGTATTGGACTGTTCAGCCACCTGGGAACTCGTGTTACGAGTGGAAGCAAGTCTTCTTCGACTCCGAGGGACTGCCTATGATGATGACAGAAATAGGACGATACAGCAAATGAACACATGGCTTGAGAAATGGTGCAGGAGGGAGGGCTTTAGATTCTGAGGCATTGGGATTAGCTTCTGCGGGAGGTGGTACCTGTACAAGTCGGACAGGTTGCACCACAAAAGAGCCGGGACCAATATCCTCGCAGGGGCTGTTGGGGAGGATTTAAACTAGCTTGGCAGGGGGATGGGAACCCGAGAATAGATTCAGTAGGGAGGGAAGTAAAGCTGGAATTGGAAAGTGAATTTGAAGGTCAGAGGAAATAAGGGCTAGAAAGTTGTCAACAAGGAGGTCTGGGTATAACAAATGGTATATACTTCAATGCAAGGAGTACAGCGAATAAGGCAGATGAGCTGAGAGCACAGGTAGACACTTGGGAGTATGATATTATAGCCATTACAGAAACATGGCTAAAATAGGGGCAGGTATGGCAGCTCAACATTCCTGGTTACAGGATCTTCAGATGGGATAGAGAGGGGGATAAAAAGGGAGGGGGAGTGTCGCGGTATTGATTAAATAAACTATTACAGCGGTGAGGAGGGGTGGTATGTTAGAGGGATCATCAAACCAGGCCATATGGGTCAAATTGATAAACAGAAAAGGGTCAATCACACTGCTGGACGTGTACTATAGATCCCCAAACTGTGAGAGGGAGATAGAGGAGCAAATATGTAGATACATTTCTGAGACGTGCAAAAACTAAAGGGCAGTAATAGAAGGGAATTTCAACTATCCTAATATTCACTGGGACAAAATTAGTGTGAAGGGTATAGAGCGTGCGGAATTCCTGAAATGCATTCAAGAGAACTGTTGTAGCCAGTATGTAACAAGCCCAACACGGGAGGGGGTGGTTCTGGATATCGTGTTAGGGAATGAAGTTGGGCAGGTGGAAGGGGTATCAGTGGGAGAGCATGTCGATGCTAGTGACTATAATTCAGTTAGATTTAAGGTAGTTATGGAAAAGGACAAAGCTCGACCAGGAATAAAAATTCTAAATTGGGGAAAAGCCAACTTTGCTAAGCTGAGCGTCGATTTAGCCAAAGTGGACTGGAAACAGCTGCTTGAAGGTAAATCAGTGTCAGAGAAGTGGGAGGCATTCAAGGAGGAGATAGTGAGGGTTCAGGCCTAATATGTGTCCTTAAAGAAAAAGGGTGGGACTAACAAATCTAGAGCCCCCTGGACGTCTAGGGACATACAGGGTAGGAGAAAGGAAAAAAGGGAGGTTTTTGACAGATACCGAGGGCTAACTACTGCAGAATCTCTCGAGACCAGGGGTGAAATTAAAAAGGATATTAGGAAAGCAAAGCGAGAGCATAAAAAATTCTTGGCAAGTAAAATCAAGGAAAACCCAAAGATGTTTTATCAATATATTGAATTAAGAGGATAACGAAAGAAAGGGTAGGGCCTATGAGAGACCATTACTGTAATCTGTGTGTGGAGGCAGGAGATGTGGGTATAGTTCATAATAAATACTTTGCGTCTGTTTTCACAAAAGAAAGGGGTGATGAAGACACTGCTATCGGGCAGAAAATGTGTGAAATATTAGATGAAATAAACATAGTGAGAGAGGCGGGATTAAGGGGTTTAGCAGCTTTGAAAGTGGATAAATCCCCAGGCCCGGATGAAATGTATCCCAGGCTGTTAAGCGAAGCAAAAGAGGAAATAGCAGAGGCTTTGACCATCATTTTCCAATCCTCTCTGGCTTCAGGTGTGGTGAAAGAGGACTGCTAATGTGGTGCCCTTGTTTAAGAAGAGAGAAAGGGATATACCGACTAATTACAGGCCAGTCAGCCTAACCTCAGTGGCGGGAAAATTATTGGAAAAAATTCTGAAGGACAGGATAAATCTTCATTTAGAAAGACACGGATTAATCAAGGACAGTCAGCACGATTTGTTACGTGAAGGTCGTGTCTGACTAACTTGATTGGATTTTTCGAGGAGGTAATAAGGAGGGTCAATGAGGGTATTGCATTTGATGTAGTGTATATGGATTTTAGCAAGGCTTTTGATAAGGTCCCACATGGCAGACTGGTCACAAAAGTAAAAGCCCATGGAATCCAGGGCAAAGTGGCAAGTTGGATCCAAAATTGCCTCAGAGGCAGGAAGCAAAGGGTAATGATTGCCGGGTGTTTTTGTGATTGGAAGGATGTTTCCAGTGGGGTTCCGCAGGTCTCAGTGTTAGGTCCCTTGCTTTTGTGATATACATCAATGAATATCGGGGATACGATTAAGAAGTTTGATTGATAACTTCCTGCAGTCCACAGCTTTCTTCTTCATTATCAACCACACAGCCGACTTTAGTATCATCTGCAAACTTCTTAATCATACCCCCTATAAGAGGGTTGGGGCGATGACGCAGCCCTGTTTGACCCCGGTCCGGACGTGGATTGGGTCTGTAATGGATCCGTTGGTACGAATCACGGCCTGTATGTCGTCATGGAGCAGGCAGAGGATGGTGACAAACTTTTCGGGGCATCCGAAACGGAGGAGGACGCTCCATAGACTCTCGCGGTTGACAGTATCAAAGGCCTTTGTAATGTCGAAGAAGACCATGTATAAGGGCTGGTGCTGTTCCCTGCATTTTCCCTGCAGCTGTCACGCTGCAAAGATCATGTCCGTTGTGCCCCATCGGGAATGAAATCCGCACTGTGACTCCGGGAGGAGCTCCTCAGCCACAGGGAGAAGACGGTTGAGGAGGACTCGAGCGACGAGTTTCCTAGTGGCTGATAACAGGGAGATATCCCTGTAGTTGCCGCAGTCGGACTTGTCCCCTTTTTTAAAGATGGTCACGATCACTGCATCTCTGAAATCTCCTGGCATGCTCTACTCCCTCCAGATGAGAGAGATGAGGTCATGTATTCGTGCCAGTAGTGCCTCTTCGCCATACTTCAGTGCCTCAGCCTTGTTGATCTTAAGATGTCTTATGGTGTTTCCGACCTCGTGCAGTGTTGGGGTTTTACTGAGGTGGTGGCGGATAGCTTGCTGCGGGATGGAGTCGAGAACACTCGAGCCAAAGGCAGAGTCTCGATTGAGGAGATCTTCGAAGTGCTCCTTCCAGCGGGCCCTAATAGCCTCGGTGTCCTTGATGAGTGTCTCCCGTTCTTGGCCAGCAGTTGGGTGTGGCCTTGTGTGTTTAGGTGGCCTTGACTGCGATGAAGAATCTTCGCACATCATGGCTGTCGGCCAGCTGCTGTATCCCCTGTGCTTTCTCCATCCACCACCTGTTCTTTAGGTCCCGGGTTTTTTGTTGGACCTCAGACTTGAGCCGTCTGTAATGCTGCTTTGCTGCTCCCGAGTTAGGTTGCTGTTTAAGGCTCAAGAAATGCCCTGCACTTGCGATCTGTTAGCTCTTGGATCTCCTGATCATTCTCATCAAACCAGTCCTGGTGTTTCCTGGTTGAGTGACCGAGTGTCTCTTTGGAGGTACTGGTTATGGAGGCCTGGAGGGCAGACCAAGCGCTGTAGGCATTCTGCGTCTCGGGGTCATCAAGGCACGCCAGGTTAGCTGTGGGGTGCTGACTGTATAGGGCTCTCTTAGCGTGGTCTTTAAGTGCCCCGGCATTGATTTTTTTTGCGGCACTGCTTCTGCTGCCCCCTCCGCTTTGGGGCTATGTTAATGTCAGTGATGGATCGGATTAGGTGGTGGTCTGTCCATCAGTCACCAGCTCCTGATATAGCGCGGGTGATGTGCACATCCTTGCGATCCCTGGCTCGGACGATGACATAGTCGAGCAGGTGCCAGTGTTTGGAGCGAGGGTGTTGCCGCAATGCCTTGTATTTGTCCCTCTGGTGGAACAAGGTGTGGGTGATGAGAAGTTCATGTTCTAGACATTTTGTCAGAAGTAGGGTACCGCTGGAGTTGACTTTCCCTACCCCCTCTCTGCCAATCACACCTCCCCAGAGAGCTGTGTCCTTGCCGACCCTGGCATTGAAGTCACCGAGGGAGGATCAGTTTGTCGCCCGCCGGAACGCGGGATAGGGATTTTTCGAGGTTGGAGTAGAAACCCTCTTTGGCCTCATCTGTTGCATCGAGTGTTGGGGCATTCACACTGATGACTGTGACACATTGATTCCGGGATATGGTGAGTTGAAGCATCATGAGGTGTTGGTTAACCCCACGGGGGGAGTTTTTGAGGCAGTCGACCAGCTCGTTTTTGATGGCGAAGCTGACAACGTGGAGGTGGCATTCTTCCTCTGCTTTCCCTTTCCAGAAGTGCAACCTCCACCTTGTTATTGAGCAGGCCTTCCCCTGCCCGCTGGGTCTCGCTTAGTGCAGCGATGTCGATATCAAAGCCTCTAAGTTCCTGGGCAACTATGGCGGTGTGGCGTTCCGGCCTGTCGCTTTTGGAGTTGTCCATGAGGGCCCTGATGTTCCAGGTCCCGAACTTCATGTTAGAGGAGTGGAAGATGACTGTGCACGAGTTCTTTTAATGTGGGGTGGCCGTTGCACACTGGCTACCACACGGGCTTAGCTGAGCAAGGTCTTGACCCAGTGGCAAGGGGGTCCGAGATAACTGGACACCAGGCACTGCAGTTTGGGCCTAGTTGCCGACGGCGAGATGTTGGCCGCAGGCTCGGCGCTGAGCAGAGCGCCCTTGATGGCCGTCGGGGTGGCAGCTCCCCAGGGAGCCCCCTGCTGAACAACTACCACCTTCTACAATCCAGCAACCTTCTACCCCCAGCCTCCCCCCTCCCACTATCTGAACTTCCCCTAGACCTAATAGACCCTAATAGGGGGGTCTTAAACACTTAAACCATTCTCTAAACCCAACCCTGCCAATCCCACAAGATCGGGCCTACCTCAGGCTTCCCACACACCACCCATCAGCGACGCCGACTGGGGCCCTTGATCTACGACGACGCCCGGCGAGCAGCTGAGCCTCCGACCAGGCGATCGGGCCATCACCCTCCAACAGTGGGCCATCACCCCTCCAGCGGTGGGCCATCACCCCTCCAGCGGTGGGCCATCACCCCACCCCTCCAGCGGTGGGCCTTCACCCCTCCAGCGGTGGGCCATCACCCCTCCAGCGGTGGGCCATCACCCCTCCAACAGTGGGCCATCACCCCTCCAGCGGTGGGCCATCACCCCTCCAGCGGTGGGCCATCGCCCCTCCAGCGGTGGGCCATCGCCCCTCCAGCGGTGGGCCATCGCCCCTCCAGCGGTGGGCCTTCACCCCTCCAGCGGTGAGCCATCACCCCTCCAGCGGTGGGCCTTCACCCCTCCAGCGGTGGGCCATCACCCCTCCAGCGGTGGACCATCACCCCTCCAGCAGTGATCGGGCCTCTACTCCTCGACGACGGGTGGACCTATCTTTCCCCACAGGTGACCTCCTCCTCAACGGCGACCGGGTCTCCTCTCCTGCAACGGCAGTTGGTCTCCGCTCCTCCTTCAGTGACGACTGGAGCTCTCCAACCCACTGGTGACCTGGTCTCTACTCCTCCTCCAGCATGTGGTGAGCATCATGGCTGTGACCCCCCCCTGACCTCTCACTCTGAACCCCAGTGGGCAACTGAGCCTCCCAATGCCTGCCCCCAACCAAGCCTCGGACTAGTTACCAAGCCACTGCCAGAGGAAACAGGTTCTGTCTACTTGCTCTCTGAAAATCGCTCATAAGTTTGAATAGCTGTATTAGGTCTCCATGAACCTTGTGTGCCCTAAGGAGAAGAACTGCAGCCTCCAGAGAATGTGCAGCAAAGGAATGGTGAAAGGAAAGAGAGAGTGTGCGGGAGCGAGCAGCACAAAGGATGTGGATTGATGAACGGCAGTGTGAGTGTGTGGGGCTGTGAGCAGTCTGTGGCGGCAGCAAAAGCCTACTGCACCTGGTATTCCCAGGCAGTCTCCCATCCAAGTACTAACCAGGCCTGACTCTACTTAGCTTCCGAGATCAGACGAGATCGGGCGTTTTCAGACTAGTGTGGCCATAGGCATTTATTGCCTGGCTTTCTCTTCACTTCAACGCACACAGTCGTGTCCCTCATTCTTTTTTGCTCCTTTGTATATTCACACAAGCAGACAGCACTGAAGGATGGGACTTTTTTCCTGTTTCCCCCCTTCCCTCCCCACTTTCCTTTCATTTTCAGCACCCAGCCTCGCACACAACACAAACTACAAGCCTATCCTTCATTGCCTTGTCTAAGCTTCAAAACTACCTTTCTTACACCATTCCCTCACACACTCACCCCCAATAACTCACTCACCTCAACCCCCAAATCATCACTCACCCCCACTATCTCACACCGCAACCTTCGCCCCTAATCACTCCCTGTCACCCTGCTCCCCCAAAAACACTCACTTGTGAAAAACATTGCTCCCTGATGCCACAAAATAGACAATCGGAGAACCAGAAAGAGAGAGAGCGAGAGATAGAGATAGAGATAGAGAGAGAGAGATAGAGAGAGATAGAGATATAGAGAGAGAGAACGAACAGCAATGTGATAATGACCAGATATTCTATTTGTGCTATTGGTTGAGTAATAAATATTGTCTGGGACACCAGGGAGAGCTCCCCCCAGTGTGGGGGTGTGGGAGGGGCGGGGAGGGGGGTAATGGGGACGAAGGGGAAGAGAGGAGACAAGGAAACGAGGGTGGGGGGTGGGGCGAAGAGGTGAGCCCGATGGACAGTGGGGGTGGAGAGGGGAGACGGGGGTGGGGGGGTAAGGGGAGATGGAGGAAGTGAGCCAGAGGGCAGGGGGAGAGGGGAGACCAAGGAACCCACCCCCATTTCACAGATTCCCTGATTCCCGGCACTCCAGTCACTCGCAAGCATGAGAGAGAGAGAGAGAGAGAGAGAGAGTGAGACAGAGACAGAGAGAGAGTGAGAAAGACAGAGACAGAGAGAGAGAGCACTCGGGTGTGAGAGAGATCTCCTATTTCCTGAACCAGTCTGTTGTGTGGTACTTTATCAAATGTTTCCAACATATATACAACATCGATTGGACACCCCCAGACCGAGGGTGGGGAAAGGGAGGAGACCAAGGGTGGGGAAAGGGAGGAGACCGAGGGTGGGGAAAGGGAGGAGACCGAGGGTGGGGGAAAGGTAGGAGACCGAGGGTGGGGGAAAGGGAGGAGACCGAGGGTGGGGAAAGGGAGGAGAGCGAGGGTGGGGGAAGGGGGAGAGCGAGGGTGGGGGAAGGGGGAGACCGAGGGTGGGGGAAGAAGGGAGGAGAGCGAGGGTGGGGAAAGGGAGGAGAGCGAGGGTGGGGGAAGGGGGGGGGAGAGTGAGGGTGGGGAAAGGGAGGAGAGCGAGGGTGGGGAAAGGGGGAGAGCGAGGGTGGGGGAGGGGGGGGAGAGTGAGAGTGAGGGTGGGGAAAGGGAGGAGAGCGAGGGTGGGGAAAGGGGGAGAGCGAGAGTGGGGAAAGGGGGAGGGCGAGGGTGGAGGAGGGAGGGGGGGGAAAGGGGGGAGACCGAGGGTGGGGGAAGGGGGAGACTGAGTGTGGGGGAAGGGGGAGAGCGAGGGTGGGGGAAGGGGGAGAGCGAGGGTGGGGGAAGGGGGAGAGCGAGGGTGGGGGAAGGGGGAGAGCGAGGGTGGGGGAAGGGGGAGACCGAGGGTGGGGGAAGGGGGAGACCGAGGGTGGGGGAAGGGGGAGAGCGAGGGTGGGGGAAGGGGGGAGAGCGAGGGTGGGGGAAGGGGGGAGACCGAGGGTGGGGGAAGGGGGAGACCGAGGGTGGGGGAAGGGGGAGACCGAGGGTGGGGGGGAAGGGGCAGACCGAGGGTGGGGAGAGGGAGACCGAGGGTGGGGGAAGGGGGAGACCGAGGGTGGGGGAAGGGGGAGACCAAGGGTGGGGGAAGGGGGAGACCAAGGGTGGGGGAAGGGGGAGACCGAGGGTGGGGGAAGGGGGAGACCGAGGGTGGGGGAAGGGGGAGACCGAGGGTGGGGAAGGGGGAGACCGAGGTATCTCCCGATTGCAGAGACTCACAAATGACAATGGTTTGAAATCTATGATCGCTAGTTACCAACATCATCATCATCATCATCGGCAGTCCCTCGGAATCGAGGAAGACTTGCTTCCACTCTTAAAAATGAGTCCTTAGGTGGCTGAACAGTCCAATACGAGAGCCACAGTCCCTGTCACAGGTGGGACAGATAGTCGTTGAGGGAAAGGGAGGGTGGGACTGGTTTGCCGCATGCTCCTTCCGCTGTCTGCACTTATTTTCTGCATGCTCTCGGCGATGAGACTCGAGGTGCTCAGCGCCCTCCCGGATGCACTTCCTCCACTTAGGGTGGTCTTTGGCCAGGGACTCCCAGGTGTCAGTGGGGATGTTGCACTTTATCAGGGAGGCTTTGATGTTTCCTCTGCCCACCTTTGGCTCGTTTGCCGTGAAGGAGTTCCGAGTAGAGCGCTTACTTTCGGAGTCTCGTGTCTGACATGCGGACTGCCCAGCGGAGCTGATCAAGTGTGGTCAGTGCTTCGATGCTGGGGATGTTGGCCTGGTCGAGAACGCTAATGTTGGTCCGTCTGTCCTCCCAGGGGATTTGTAGGATCTTGTAGAGACATCGTTGCTGGTATTTCTCCAGCGACTTGAGGTGTCTACTGTACATGGTCCATGTCTCTGAGCCATACAGGAGGGCGGGTATTACTACTGCCCTGTAGACCATCTGCTTGGAGTCAGTTTTGAGGGCCAGGTCTTCGTACACTCTTCTCCTCAGGCGGCCGAAGGCTGCACTGGTGCACTGGAGGCGGTGTTGAATCACGTCGTCAGTGTCTGCTCTTGTTGATAAGAGGCTCCCGAGGTATGGGAAATGGTGCACGTTGTCCAGGGCCGCGCTGTGGATTTTGATGACTGGGGGGGCAGTGCTGTGAGGAGAGGACAGGCTGGTGGAGGACCTTTGTCTTACGGATGTTTAGCATAAGGCCCATGCTTTCGTTCACCTCAGTAAATACGTCGACTATGTCCTGGAGTTCAGCCTCTGTATGTGCGCAGGCGCAGGCATCGTCCACATACTGTAGCTCGAGGACAGAGGTTGGGGTGGTCTAGGACCTGGCCTGGAGACGGCGAAGGTTGAACAGCTTCCCACTGGTTCTGTAGTTTAGTTCCACTCCAGCGAGGAGCTTGTTGACTGTGAGGTGGAGCATGGCGGCGAGGATGATTGAGAAGAGGGTTGGGGCGATGACGCAGCCCTGTTTGACCCCGTGGATTGGGTCTGTAATGGATCCGTTGGTAAGGATCACGGCCTGTATGTCGTCATGGAGCAGGCCGAGGATGGTGACAAACTTTTGGGAGTATCCGAAACGGAGGACGACGCTTCATAGACCCTCGTGGTTGATAGTGTCAAAGGCCTTTGTAAGGTCGAAGAAGACCATGTATAAGGGGCCAGTGCTGCTCCCTGCATTTTTCCTGCAGCTGTCGCGCTGCAAAGATCATGTCCGTTGTGCCCCGTAGGGGATGAAATCCGCACTGTGTCTCCGGGAGGAGCTCCTCAGCCACAGGGAGAAGACGGTTGAGGAGGACTCGAGCGACGAGTTTCCTAGTGGCTGATAACAGGGAGATTCCCCTGTATTTCCGCAGTCGGACTTGTCCCCTTTTTTAAAGATGGTCATGATCACTGCATCTCTGAAATCTCCTGGCATGCTCTACTCCCTCCAGATGAGAGAGATGAGGTCATGTATTCGTGCCAGTAGTGCCTCTCCGTCATACTTCAGTGCCTCAGCCTTGTTGTTCTTAACATGTCTTATGGCCATTGTACAGCAAAATTCTAAAAGGACAGAGGGTGTTAAAAAAACAAGCCTAAAGGCTTTGTGTCTTAATGCAAGGAGTATCCGCAATAAGGTGGATGAATTAACTGTGCAAATAGATGTTTACAAATATGATGTGATTGGGATTACGGAGACGTGGCTCCAGGATGATCAGGGCTGGGAACTCAACATCCAGGGGTATTCAACATTCAGGAAGGATAGAATAAAAGGAAAAGGAGGTGGGGTAGCATTGCTGGTTAAGGAGGAGATTAAGGCAATAGTTAGGAAGGACATTAGCTTGGATGATGTGGAAACTATATGGGTAGAGCTGCAGAACACCAAAGGGCAAAAAACGTTAGTGGGAGTTGTGTACAGACCTCCAAACAGTAGTAGTGATGTTGGGGAGGGCATCAAACAGGAAATTAGGGGTGCGTGCAATAAAGGTGCAGCAGTTATAATGGGTGACTTTAATATGCACACAGATTGGGCTAACCAAACTGGAAGCAATACGGTGGAGGAGGATTTTCTGGAGTGCATAAGGAATGGTTTTTTAGACCAATATGTCGAGGAACCAACTAGGGGGGAGGCCATCTTAGACTGGGTGTTATGTAATGAGAGAGGATTAATTAGCAATCTCGTTGTGCGAGGCCCCTTGGGGAAGAGTGACCATAATATGGTGGAATTCTGCATTGGGATGGAGAATGAAACAGTTAATTCAGAGACCATGGTCCAGAACTTAAAGAAGGCTAACTTTGAAGGTGTGAGGCGTGAATTGGCTGGGATGGATTGGCGAATGATACTTAAGGGGTTGACTGTGGATGGGCAATGGCAGACATTTAGAGACCGCATGGATGAACTACAACAATTGTACATTCCTGTCTGGCATAAAAATAAAAAAGGGAAGATGGCTCAACCGTGGCTATCAAGGGAAATCAGGGATAGTATTAAAGCCAAGGAAGTGGCATACAAATTAGCCAGAAATAGCAGCGAACCTGGGGACTGGGAGAAATTTAGAACTCAGCAGAGGAGGACAAAGGGTTTGATTAGGGCAGGGAAAATGGAGTATGAGAAGAAACTTGCAGGGAACATTAAGACGGATTGCAAAAGTTTCTATAGATATGTAAAGAGAAAAAGGTTAGTAAAGACAAACGTAGGTCCTCTGCAGTCAGAATCAGGGGAAGTCATAATGGGGAACAAAGAAATGGCGGACCAATTGAACAAGTACTTTGGTTCGGTATTCACGAAGGAGGACACGAACAACCTTCCGGTTATAAAAGGGGTCGGGGGGTCTAGTAAGGAGGAGGAACTGAGGGAAATCCTTATTAGCCAGGAAATTGTGTTGGGGAAATTGATGGGATTGATGGCCGATAAATCCCCAGGGCCTGATGGACTGCATCCCAGAGTACTTAAGGAGGTAGCCTTGGAAATAGTGGATGCGTTGACAGTCATTTTCCAACATTCCATTGACTCTGGATCAGTTCCTATGGAGTGGAGGGTAGCCAATGTAACCCCACTTTTTAAAAAAGGAGGGAGAGAGAAAACAGGGAATTATAGACCGGTCAGCCTGACATCGGTAGTGGGTAAAATGATGGAATCAATTATTAAGGATGTCATAGCAGTGCATTTGGAAAGAGGTGACATGATAGGTCCAAGTCAGCATGGATTTGTGAAAGGGAAATCATGCTTGACAAATCTTCTGGAATTTTTTGAGGATGTTTCCAGTAGAGAGGATAAGGGAGAACCAGTTGATGTGTTTTATATTTGGACTTTCAGAAGGCGTTCGACAAGGTCCCACACAAGAGATTGATGTGCAAAGTTAGAGCACATGGCATTGGGGGTAGTGTACTGACATGGATTGAGAACTGGTTGTCAGACAGGAAGCAAAGAGTAGAGTAAATGGGTACTTTTCAGAATGGCAGGCAGTGACTAGTGGGGTACCGCAAGGTTCTGTGCTGGGGCCCCAGCTGTTTACACTGTACATTAATGATTTAGACGAGGGGATTAAATGTAGTATCTCCAAATTTGCGGATGACACTAAGTTGAGTGGCAGTGTGAGTTGCAAGGAGGATGCTATGAGGCTGCAGAGCGACTTGGATAGGTTAGGTGAGTGGGCAAATGCATGGCAGATGAAGTGTAATGTGGATAAATGTGAGGTTATCCACTTTGGTGGTAAAAACAGAGAGACAGACTATTATCTGAATGGTGACAGATTAGGAAAAGGGGAGGTGCAAAGAGACCTGGGTGTCATGGTACATCAGTCATTGAAGGTTGGCATGCAGGTGCAGCAGGCGGTTAAGAAAGCAAATGGCATGTTGGCCTTCATAGCAAGGGGATTTGAGTACAGGGGCAGGGAGGTGTTGCTACAGTTGTACAGGGCATTGGTGAGGCCACACCTGGAGTATTGTGTACAGTTTTGGTCTCCTAACCTGAGGAAGGACATTCTTGCTATTGAGGGAGTGCAGCGAAGGTTCACCAGACTGATTCCCGGGATGGCGGGACTGACCTATCAAGAAAGACTGGATCAACTGGGCTTGTATTCACTGGAGTTCAGAAGAATGAGAGGGGACCTCATAGAAACATTTAAAATTCTGATGGCTTTAGACAGGTTAGATGCAGGAAGAATGTTCCCAATGTTGGGGAAGTCCAGAACCAGAGGTCACAGTCTAAGGATAAGGGGTAAGCCATTTAGGACCGAGATGCGGAGGAACTTCTTCACCCAGAGAGTGGTGAACCTGTGGAATTCTCTACCACAGAAAGTTGTTGAGGCCAATTCACTAAATATATTCAAAAAGGAGTTAGATGAGGTCCTTACTACTAGGGGGATCAAGGGGTATGGCGAGAAAGCAGGAATGGAGTACTGAAGTTGAATGTTCAGCCATGAACTCATTGAATGGCGGTGCAGGCTAGAAGGGCCGAATGGCCTACGCCTGCACCTATTTTCTATGTTTCTATGGCGTTTCCGACCTCGTGCAGCGTTGGGGTTTTACTGAGTTGGTGGCAGGTCACATGCTGCGGGATGGAGTCGAGAACACTCGAGTCAAAGGCAGAGTCTCGATTGAGGAGATCTTCGAAGTGCTCCTTCCAGCGGGCCCTAATATCCTCGGTGTCCTTGATGATTGTCTCCCGTTCTTGGCCAGCAGTGGGGTGTGGCCTTGTGTGTTTAGGTGGCCTTGACTGCGATGAAGAATCCTCGCACATCATGGCTGTCGGCCAGCTGCTGTATCCCCTGTGCTTTCTCCATCCACCACCTGTTCTTTAGGTCCCGGGTTTTTTGTTGGACCTCAGACTTGAGCCGTCTGTAATGCTGCTTTGCTGCTCCCGAGTTAGGTTGCTGCTTCAGGCTCAGAAATGCCCTGCACTTGCGATCTGTTAGCTCTTGGATCTCCTGATCATTCTCATCAAACCAGTCCTGGTGTTTCCTGGTTGAGTGACCGAGCGTCTCTTTGCGGGCACTGATTATGGAGGCCTGGATGGCAGACCAAGCGCTGTAGGCATTCTGCGTCTCGGGGTCATCAAGGCACGCCAGGTTAGCTGTGAGGCGCTGACTGTATAGGGCTCTCTTAGCCTGGGTCTTTAAGTGCCCCGGCATTGATTTTTTTTGCGGCACTGCTTCTGCTGCCCCCTCCGCTTTGGGGCTATGTTAATGTCAGTGATGGATCGGATTAGGTGGTGGTCTGTCCATCAGTCACCAGCTCCTGATATAGCGCGGGTGATGTGCACATCCTTGCGATCCCTGGCTCGGACGATGACATAGTCGAGCAGGTGCCAGTGTTTGGAGCGAGGGTGTTGCCGCAATGCCTTGTATTTGTCCCTCTGGTGGAACAAGGTGTGGGTGATGAGAAGTTCATGCTCTAGACATTTTGTCAGGAGTAGGGTACTGCTGGAGTTGACTTTCCCTACCCACTCTCTGCCAATCACACCTCCCCAGAGGGCTGTGTCCTTGCCGACCCTGGCATTGAAGTCACCGAGGGAGGATCAGTTTGTCGCCCGCCGGGACGCGGGACAGGGATTTTGAGAGGTTGGAGTAGAAACCCTCTTTGGCCTCATCTGTTGCATCGAGTGTTGGGGCATTCACACTGATGACTGTGACACATTGATTCCGGGATATGGTGAGTTGAAGCATCATGAGGGGGGAGTTTTTGAGGCGGTCGACCAGCTCGTTTTTGATGGCGAAGCCGACAACGTGGAGGTGGCATTCTTCCTCTGCTTTCCCTTTCCAGAAGTGCAACCTCCACCTTGTTATTGAGCAGGCCTTCCCCTGCCCGCTGGGTCTCGCTTAGTGCAGCGATGTCGATATCAAAGCGTCTAAGTTCCTGGGTAACTATGGCGGTGTGACGTTCCGGCCTGTCGCTTTTGGAGTTGTCCATGAGGGCCCTGATGTTCCAGGTCCCGAACTTCATGTTAGAGGAGTGGAAGATGACTGTGCACGAGTTCTTTTAATGTGGGGTGGCCGTTGCACACTGGCTACCACACGGGCTTAGCTGAGCAAGGTCTTGACCCAGTGGCAAGGGGGTCCGAGATAACTGGACACCAGGCACTGCAGTTTGGGCCTAGTTGCCGACGGCGAGATGTTGGCCGCAGGCTCGGCGCTGAGCAGAGCGCCCTTGATGGCCGTCGGGGTGGCAGCTCCCCAGGGAGCCCCCTGCTGAACAACTACCACCTTCTACAATCCAGCAACCTTCCACCCCCAGCCTCCCCCCTCCCACTGTCTAAATTTCCCCTAGACCTAATAGACCCTAATAGGGGGGGTCTTAAACACTTAAACCATTCTCTAAACCCAACCATGCCAATCCCACAAGATGGGGCCTACCTCAGGCTTCCCACCACACCACCCATCAGCGACGCCGACCGGCGCCCTTGATCTACGACGACGCCCGGCGAGCAGCTGAGCCTCCGACCAGGCGATCGGGCCATCACCCTCCAGCGGTGGGCCATCACCCCTCCAGCGGTGGGCCATCGCCCCTCCAGCGGTGGGCCTTCACCCCTCCAGCGGTGGGCCATCGCCCCTCCAGCGGTGGGCCATAGCCCCTCCACCGGTGGGCCATCACCCTCCAGCGGTGGGCCATCACCCCTCCAACGGTGGGCCATTGCCCCACCAGCGGTGGGCCTTCACCCCTCCAGCGGTGGGCCATCGCCCCTCCAGCGGTGGGCCATAGCCCCTCCACCGGTGGGCCTTCACCCCTCCAGCGGTGGGCCATTGCCCCTCCAGCGGTGGGTCTTCGCCCCTCCAGCGGTGGGCCATCACCCCTCCAACGGTGGGCCATAGCCCCTCCACCGGTGGGCCTTCACCCCTCCAGCGGTGGACCATCGCCCCTCCAGCGGTGGACCATCACCCCTCCAGCGGTGGACCATCACCCCTCCAGCGGTGGGCCATCACTCCTCCAGCGGTGGGCCATCACTCCTCCAACGGTGGGCCATAGCCCCTCCACCGGTGGGCCTTCACCCCTCCAGCGGTGGACCATCGCCCCTCCAGCGGTGGACCATCACCCCTCCAGCGGTGGGCCATCGCCCCTCCAGCGGTGGACCATCACCCCTCCAGCGGTGGACCATCACCCCTCCAGCGGTGGGCCATCGCCCCTCCAGCGGTGGACCATCACCCCTCCAGCGGTGGACCATCGCCCCTCCAGCGGTGGACCATCACCCCTCCAGCGGTGGGCCATCGCCCCTCCAGCGGTGGACCATCACCCCTCCAGCGGTGGGCCATCGCCCCTCCAGCGGTGGACCATCACTCCTCCAGCGGTGGGCCATCACTCCTCCAGCGGTGGGCCATCACCCCTCCAGCGGTGGACCATCGCCCCTCCAGCGGTGGACCATCACCCCTCCAGCGGTGGGCCTTCACCCCTCCAACGGTGGGCCATTGCCCCTCCAACGGTGGGCCATTGCCCCTCCAGCGGTGGGCCTTCACCCCTCCAACGGTGGGCCATTGCCCCTCCAGCGGTGGGCCATCACCCCTCCAGCGGTGGGACTTCACCCCTCCAACGGTGGGCCATTGCCCCTCCAGCGGTGGGCCATCACCCCTCCAGCGGTGGGCCATCACCCCTCCAGCGGTGGGCCATCGCCCCTCCAACGGTGGGCCATTGCCCCTCCAGCGGTGGGCCATCGCCCCTCCAGCGGTGGGCCATTGCCCCTCCAGCGGTGGGCCATCACCCCTCCAGCGGTGGGCCATCACCCCTCCAGCGGTGGGCCATCACCCCTCCAGCGGTGGGCCATCGCCCCTCCAACGGTGGGCCATTGCCCCTCCAGCGGTGGGCCATCGCCCCTCCAGCGGTGGGACATCACCCCTCCAGCGGTGGGACATCGCCCCTCCAACGGTGGGCCATTGCCCCTCCAGCGGTGGGCCATCACCCCTCCAACGGTGGGCCATTGCCCCTCCAGCGGTGGGCCATCGCCCCTCCAACGGTGGGCCATCACCCCTCCAACGGTGGGCCATCACCCCTCCAGCGGTGGGCAATCACCCCTCCAACGGTGGGCCTTCACCCCTCCAGCGCCAGCGGTGGGACATCGCCCCTCCAGCAGTGGGACATCGCCCCTCCAGCGGTGAGCCATCGCCCCTCCAGCAGTGGGCCATCACCCCTCCAGCGGTGGGCCATCGCCCCTCCAGAGGTGGACCATCACCCCTCCAGCGGTGGGCCTTCACCCCTCCAACGGTGGGCCTTCACCCCTCCAACGGTGGGCCTTCACCCCTCCAACGGTGGACCATCGCCCCTCCAGCGGTGGGACATCGCCCCTCCAGCGGTGGGACATAACCCCTCCAGCGGTGGGCCATCGCCCCTCCAGCGGTGGACCATCGCCCCTCCAGCGGTGGGCCATCACCCCTCCAGCGGTGGACCATCACCCCTCCAGCAGTGGGCCATCACCCCTCCAGCGGTGGACCATCACCCCTCCAGCGGTGGACCATCACCCCTCCAGCGGTGGGCCATCACCCCTCCAGCAGTGGGCCATCACCCCTCCAGCGGTGGGCCATCACCCCTCCAGCGGTGGACCATCGCCCCTCCAGCGGTGGACCATCGCCCCTCCAGCAGTGATCGGGCCTCTACTCCTCGACGACGGGTGGACCTATCTTTCCCCACAGGTGACCTCCTCCTCAACGGCGACCGGGTCTCCTCTCCTGCAACGGCAGTTGGTCTCTGTTCCTCCTTCAGTGACGACTGGAGCTCTCCAACCCACTGGCGACCTGGCCTCTACTCCTCCTCCAGCATGTGGTGAGCATCATGGCTGTGACCCCCCCCTGACCTCCCACTCTGAACCCCAGTGGGCAACTGAGCCTCCCAATGCCTGCCCCCAACCAAGCCTCGGACTAGTTCCCAAGCCACTGCCAGAGGAAACAGGTTCTGTCTACTTGCTCTCTGAAAATCGCTCATAAGTTTGAATAGTTGTATTAGGTCTCCATGAACCTTGTGTGCCCTAAGGAGAAGAATTGCAGCCTCCAGAGAATGTGCAGCAAAGGAATGGTGAAAGGAAAGAGAGAGTGTGCGGGAGCGAGCAGCACAAAGGATGTGGATTGATGAACGGCAGTGTGAGTGTGTGGGGCTGTGAGCAGTCTGTGGCGGCAGCAAAAGCCTACTGCACCTGGTATTCCCAGGCAGTCTCCCATCCAAGTACTAACCAGGCCTGACTCTACTTAGCTTCCGAGATCAGACGAGATCGGGCGTTTTCAGACTAGTGTGGCCATAGGCATTTATTGCCTGGCTTTCTCTTCACTTCAACGCACACAGTCGTGTCCCTCATTCTTTTTTGCTCCTTTGTATATTCACACAAGCAGACAGCACTGAAGGATGGGACTTTTTTCCTGTTTCCCCCCTTCCCTCCCCACTTTCCTTTCATTTTCAGCACCCAGCCTCGCACACAACACAAACTACAAGCCTATCCTTCATTGCCTTGTCTAAGCTTCAAAACTACCTTTCTTACACCATTCCCTCACACACTCACCCCCAATAACTCACTCACCTCAACCCCCAAATCATCACTCACCCCCACTATCTCACACCGCAACCTTCGCCCCTAATCACTCCCTGCCGCCCTGCTCCCCCAAAAACACTCACTTGTGAAAAACACTGCTCCCTGATGCCACAAAATACAGACAATCGGAGAACCAGAAAGAGAGACAGATAGAGAGAGATAGAGAGAGATAGAGATAGATAGAGAGAGAGAGAAATCGATAGAGAGATATAGATAGAGAGAACGAACAGCAATGTGACAATGACCAGATATTCTATTTGTGCTATTGGTTGAGTAATAAATATTGTCTGGGACACCAGGGAGAGCTCCCCCCAGTGTGGGGGTGTGGGAGGGGCGGGGGGGGAGAAATGGGGACGAAGGGGAAGAGAGGAGACAAGGAGACGGGGGGGGTGGGGGGGGTGGGGCGAAGAGGTGAGCCCAATGGACAGTGGGGGTGGAGAGGGGAGACGGGGGTGGGGGGGGTAAGGGGAGATGCAGGAAGTGAGCCAGAGGGCAGGGGGAGAGGGGAGACCGAGGAACCCACCCCCATTTCACAGATTCCCCGATTCCCGGCACTCCAGTCACTCGCAAGCATGAGAGAGAGAGAGAGAGAGAGAGAGCACTCGGGTGTGAGATAGATCTCCTATTTCCTGAACCAGTCTGTTGTGTGGTACTTTATCAAATGTTTCCAACATGTATACAACATCGACTGGACACCTGCAGACCGAGAGTGGGGGAAAGCAGGAGAGCGAGGGTGGGGGAAGGGGGAGAGGGAGGGTGGGGGAAGGGGGAGAGCGAGGGTGGGGGAAGGGGGAGAGCGAGGGTGGGGGAAGGGGGAGACCGAGGGTGGGGGGAAGGGGTGAAGGGGGGAAACCGAGGGTGGGGGAAGGGGGAGACCGAGGGTGGGGGAAGGGGGAGACCGAGGGTGGGGGAAGGGGGAGACCGAGGTATCTCCCGATTGCAGAGACTCCCAAATGACAATGGTTTGAAATCTATGATCGCTAGTTACCAACATCATCATCATCATCATCGGCAGTCCCTCGGAATCGAGGAAGACTTGCTTCCACTCTTAAAAATGAGTCCTGAGGTGGCTGAACCGTCCAATACGAGAGCCACAGTCCCTGTCACAGGTGGGACAGATAGTCATTGAGGGAAAGGGAGGGTGGGATTGGTTTCCCGGACACTCCTTCCGCTGTCTGCGCTTATTTTCTGTATGCTCTCGGCGATGAGACTCGAGGTGCTCAGCGCCCTCCCGGATGCACTTCCTCCACTTCGGGCGGTCTTTGGCCAGGGACTCCCAGGTGTCAGTGGGGATGTTGCACTTTATCAGGGAGGCTTTGATGTTTCCTCTGCCCACCTTTGGCTCGTTTGCCGTGATGGAGTTCCGAGTAGAGCGCTTACTTTCGGAGTCTCGTGTCTGACATGCGGACTGCCCAGCGGAGCTGATCAAGTGAGGTCAGTGCTTCGATGCTGGGGATGTTGGCCTGGTCGAGGACGTTAATGTTGGTGCGTCTGTCCTCCCAGGGGATTTGTAGGATCTTGTGGAGACATTGTTGGTGGTATTTCTCCAGCGACTTGAGGTGTCTACTGTACATGGTCCATGTCTCTGAGCCATACAGGAGGGCGGGTATTACTACTGCCCTGCAGACCATCTGCTTGGAGTCAGTTTTGAGGGCCTGGTCTTCGTACACTCTTCTCCTCAGGCGGCCGAAGGCTGCACTGGCGCACTGGAGGCGGTGTTGAATCACATCGTCAGTGTCTGCTCTTGTTGATAAGAGGCTCCCGAGGTATGGGAAATGGTGCACGTTGTCCAGGGCTGCGCTGTGGATTTTGATGACTGGGGGGGCAGTGCTGTGAGGAGAGGACAGGCTGGTGGAGGACCTTTGTCTTACGGATGTTTAGCATAAGGCCCATGCTTTCGTTCACCTCAGTAAATACGTCGACTATGTCCTGGAGTTCAGCCTCTGTATGTGCGCAGGCGCAGGCATCGTCCATGTACTGTAACTCGAGGACAGAGGTTGGGGTGGTCTAGGACCTGGCCTGGAGACGGCGAAGGTTGAACAGCTTCCCACTGGTTCTGTAGTTTAGTTCCACTCCAGCGAGGAGCTTGTTGACTGTGAGGTGGAGCATGGCGGCGAGGATGATTGAGAAGAGGGTTGGGGCGATGACGCAGCCCTGTTTGACCCCGTGGATTGGGTCTGTAATGGATCCGTTGGTAAGGATCACGGCCTGTATGCCGTCATGGAGCAGGCGGAGGATGGTGACAAACTTTTGTGAGCGTCCGAAACGGAGGAGGACGCTTCATAGACCCTTGTGGTTGATCGTGTCAAAGGCCTTTGTAAGGTCGAAGAAGGCCATGTGTAAGGGGCCAGTGCTGCTCCCTGCATTTTTCCTGCAGCTGTCGCGCTGCAAAGATCATGTCCGTTGTGCCCCGTAGTGGACGAAATCCGCACTGTGTCTCCGGGAGGAGCTCCTCAGCCACAGGGAGAAGACGGTTGAGGAGGACTCGAGCAACAACTTTCCTAGTGCTGGACAGGCTAATGGGACTCAAGGTAGACAAGTCCCCTGGTCCTGATGAAAAGAATCCCAGGGTATTAAAAGAGATGGCGGAAGTTATAGCAGATGCATTCGTTATAATCTACCAAAATTCTCTGGACTCTGGGGAGGTACCATCGGATTGGAAAGCAGCTAATGTAACGCCTGTTTAAAAAAGGGGGCAGACAAAAGGCAGGTAACTATCGGCCGATTAGTTTAACATCTGTAGTGGGGAAAATGCTTGAAGCTATCATTAAGGAACAAAGAACGGGATATCTAGATAGGAATAGTGTAATCAAGCAGACGCAACATGGATTCATGAAGGGGAAATCATGTTTAACTAATTTACTGGAATTCTTTGAGGATATAACGAGCATGGTGGATAGAGGTGTACCGATGGATGTGGTGTATTTAGATTTCCAAAAGGCATTTGATAAGGTGCCACACAAAAGGTTACTGCAGAAGATAAAGGTACGCGGAGTCAGAGGAAATGTATTAGCATGGATAGAGAATTGGCTGGCTAACAGAAAGCAGAGAGTCGGGATAAATGGGTCCTTTTCAGGTTGGAAATCGGTGGTTAGTGGTGTGCCACAGGGATAGGTGCTGGGACCACAGCTGTTTACAATATACACAGATGACCTGGAAGAGGGGTCAGAGTGTAGTGTAACAAAATTTGCAGATGACACAAAGATTAGTGGGAAAGCGGGTTGTGTAGAAGACACAGAGAGGCTGCAAAGAGATTTAGAAAGGTTAAGCGAATGGGCTAAGGTTTGGCAGATGGAATATAATGTCGGAAAATGTGAGGTCATCCACCTTGGGGGAAAAAAAACAGTAAAAGGGAATATTATTTGAATGGGGAGAAATTACAACATGCTGCGGTGCAGAGGGACCTGGGGCTCCTTGTGCATGAATCCCAAAAAGTTAGTTTGCAGGTGCAGCAGGTAATCAGGAAGGCGAATGGAATGTTGGCCTTCATTGCGAGAGGGATGGAGTACAAAAGCAGGGAGGTCCTGCTGCAACTGTACAGGGTATTGGTGAGGCCGCACCTGGAGTACTGCGTGCAGTTTTGGTCACCTTACTTAAGGAAAGATATACTAGCTTTGGAGGGGGTACAGAGACGATTCACTAGGCTGATTCCGGAGATGAAGGGGTTATCTTATGATGATAGATTGAGTAGACTGGGTCTTTACTCATTGGAGTTCAGAAGGATGAGGGGTGATCTTATAGAAACATTGAAAATAATGAAAGGGATAGACAAGATAGAGGCAGAGAGGTTGTTTCCACTGGTCGGGGAGACTAGAACTAGGGGGCACAGCTTCAAAATACAGGGGAGCCAATTTAAAGCCGAGTTGAGAAGGAATTTCTTCTCCCAGAGGGTTGTGAATCTGTGGAATTCTCTGCCCAAGGAAGCAGTTGAGGCTAGCTCATTGAATGTATTCAAATCACAGATAGACAGATTTTTCGCCATACCCCTTGATCCCCAAGTAGTAAGGACGACATCTAACTCCTTTTTGAATAGATTTAGTGAATTGGCATCAACAACTTCCTGTGGTAGACAATGACACAGGTTCACCACTCTCTGGGTGAAGAAGTTTCTCCTCATCTCGCTCATAAATGGCTTACCCTTTATCCTTAGACTGTGACCCCTGGTTCTGGACTTCCCCAACTTTGGGAACATTCTTCCTGGATCGAACCTATTTAAACCCGTCAGAATTTTAAACGTTTCTATGAGATCTCCTCTCATTCTTCTGAACTCCAGTGAATACAAGCCCAGTTGATCCAGTCTTTCTTGATAGGTCAGTCCCGCCATCCCGGGAATCAGTCTGGTGAACCTTCGCTGCACTCTCTCAAAAGCAAGAATATCCTTCCTCAAGTTAGGAGACCAAAACTGTAAACAATACTCCAGGTGTGGCCTCACCAAGGCCCTGTACAACTGTAGTAATACCTCCCTGCCCCTGTACTCAAATCCCCTCACGAAGAAGGCCAACATGCCATTTGCTTTCTTAACCGCCTGCTGTACCTGCATGCCAACCTTCAATGACTGATGTACCATGACACCCAGGTCTCGTTGCACCTCCCCTTTTCCTAATCTGTCACCATTCAGATAATAGTCTGTCTCTCTGTTTTTACCACCAAAGTGATAACCTCACATTTATCCACATTATACTTCATCTGCCATGCATTTGCCCACTCACCTAACCTATCCAAGTCACTTTGCAGCCTCATAGCATCCTCCTCGCAACTCACACTGCCACTCAACTTAGTGTCATCCGAAAATTTGGGGATACTACATTTAATCCCCTCGTCTAAATCATTAATGTACAATGTAAACAGCTGGGGCCCCAGCACAGAACCTTACGGTACCCCCACTAGTCACTGCCTGCCATTCTGAAAAGTACCCATTTACTGCTACTCTTTGCTTCCTGTCTGCAAACCAGTTCTCAATCCACGTCAGCACACTACCTCCAATCCCATGTGCTTTAACTTTGCATATTAATCTCTTGTGTGGGACCTTGTCGAAAGCCTTCTGAAAGTCCAAATATACCACATCAACTGGTTCTCCCTTGTCCACTCTACTGAAACATCCTCAAAATATTCCAGAAGATTTGTCAAGCATGATTTCCCTTTCACAAATCCATGCTGACTTGGACCTATCACGTCACCTCTTTCCAAATGCACTGCTATGACATCCTTAATAATTGATTCCATCATTTTACCCACTACCGATGTCAGGCTGACCGGTCTATAATTCCCTGTTTTCTCTCTCCCTACTTTTTTAAAAAGTGGGGTTACATTGGCTACCCTCCACTCCATAGGAACTGATGCAGTCTATGGAATGTTGGAAAATGACTGTCAATGCATCCGCTATTTCCAAGGCCACCTCTTTTAGTACTCTGGGATGCAGACCATCAGGCCCTGGGGATTTATCGGCCTTCAATCCCATCAATTTCCCCAACACAATTTCCCGACTAATAAGGATTTCCCTCAGTTCCTCCTTCTTACTCGACCCTCTGACCCCTTTTATATCCAGAAGGTTGTTTGTGTCCTTAGTGAATACCGAACCAAAGTACTTGTTGAATTGGTCTGCCATTTCTTTGTTTCCCATTATGATTTCCCCTGATTCTGACTGCAGGGGACCTACGTTTGTCTTTACTAATCTTTTTCTCTTTACATATCTATAGAAGCTTTTGCAGTCCGTCTTAATGTTCCCTGCAAGCTTCCTCTCGTACTCTATTTTCCCTGCCCTAATCAAACCCTTTGTCCTCCTCTGCTGAGTTCTAAATTTCTCCCAGTCGCCAGGTTCGCTGCTATTTCTGGCCAATTTGTATGACACTTCCTTGGCTTTAATACTATCCCTGATTTCCCTTGATAGCCACGGTTGAGCCACCTTCCCTTTTTTATTTTGACGCCAGACAGGGATGTACAATTGTTGTAGTTCATCCATGCCGTCTCTAAATGTCTGCCATTGCCCATCCACTGTCAACCCGTTAAGTATCATTTGCCAATCTATCCTAGCCAATTCACGCCTCATACCTTCAAACTTACCCTTCTTTAAGTTCTGGACCATGGTCTCTGAATTAACTGTTTCATTCTCCATCCTAATGTAGAATTACACCATATTATGGTCACTCTTCCCCAAGGGGCCTTGCACGAGATTGCTAATTAATCCTCTCTCATTACACAACACCCAGTCTAAGATGGCCTGCCCCCTGGTTGGTTCCTCGACATATTGATCGAGAAACCCATCCCTTATGTACTCCAGGAAATCCTCCTCCACCCTATTGCGTCCAGTTTGGTTAGCCCAATCTATATGCATATTAAAGTCACCCAGGATAACTGCTGCACCTTTATTGCATGCACCCCTAATTTCCTGTTTGATACCCTCCCCAACATCACTACTACTGTTGGGAGGTCTGTACACAACTTCCACTAACATTTTTTGCCCTTTGGTGTTCTGCAGCTCTACCCATATAGATTCCACATCATCCAAGCTGATGTCCTTCCTAACTCTTGCATTAATCTCCTCTTTAACCAGCAATGCTACCCCACCTCCTTTTCCTTTTATTCTATCCTTCCTGAATGTTGAATTCCAGGCCCTGATCATCCTGGAGCCACGTCTCTGTAATCCCAATCACATCATATCTGTTAACATCTATTTGCACAGTTAATTCATCCACCTTATTATGGATGCTCCTTGCATTAAGACACAAAGCCTTCAGGCTTGTTTTTTTAACACCCTTTGTCCTTTTAGAATTATGATGTAGTGTGGCCCTTTTTGTATCTTGCCTTTGTTTACTCGGCCTTTCACTATTGCTTTTTACCTTTCTACCATCTGTTTCTGACTCCATATTACTTTGCCCTGTCTCGCTGCATAGGTTCCCATCCCCCTGCCATATTAGTTTAAACACTCCCGAACTGCATTAGCAAATGTTACCCCCAGGACATCAGTTCCAGTCCTGCCCAAGTGCAAACCGTCCCTTTTGTACAGGTACATGAACGATGTGATTGCACTGGAGAGGGGACAGAGGAGATTTACGAGGATGTTGCCGGCAGTGGAGAAACTTAGCTGTGAGAACAGATTGGATCGGCTGGATTTGTTTTCCTTGGAACTGTGGAGGCTGCGGGAAGACCTCATTGAGGTGTATAAAATGATAAGGGCCTAGATATAGTGGATAGAGAGAGCCCGTTTCCCTTAGCAGAGGGGTCAACAACGAGGGGACATAAATTTAATGTAATTGGTAGAAGGTTTAGAGAGGATTTGAAGGGACATTTCTTCACGCAGAGGGTTGTGGGAGTCTGGAACTCACTGCCTGAAAGGGTAGTGGAGGCAGAAACCCTCACCACAATTAAAAAGTACTTGGATGTGCACTTGGAGTGCCGTAACCTGTAGGGTTACAGACCTAGAGCTGGAAAGTGGGATTAGGTTGAATAGCCTCTTGTTGGCCGGCACGGACACGATGGGTCGAAATGGCCTCCTTCCGTGCTGTAAACTTCGATGGTTCTACTAACTTTTTGTGTTTCATACACAAGGACCTCCAGGTCCCTCTGTACTGCAGCACTTTGTAATCTCTCTCCATTTAAATAATAATTTGCTTTTTTTATTTTTCCTGCCAGAGTGGATAACCTCACGTTTTCCCACATCATACTCCATGTGCCAAATGTTTTCCCACTCACTTAGCCTGTCTATATCCCTTTGCAGATTATTTGCGTCCTCCTCACAACTTGCTTTCCCACCTATCTTTGTAACATCAGCAAATTTGGCTGCATTACACTCGGTCCCTTCATCCAAATCAATAGATTGTAAATAGTTGAGGCCCCAGCACCGATTCCTGTGGCATCCCACTAGTTACCGTTTGCCAACCGGAAAATGACCCATTTATCACGACTCTCTATTTTCTGTCAGTTAGCCAATCCGCTATCCATGCTAATATATTACCCCCAACCTCATGAACTTTTATCGTGCAATAACCTTTTATGTGGCACCTTATCAAATGCCTTCTGGAAATCCAAATACACCACATCCACTGGTTCCCCTTTATCCACCCTGCTCATTACACCCTCAAAGAACTCCAGAAATTTGTCAAACATGATTCCCTTTCATAAAACCATGCTGACTCTGGTTGATTGAATAAAGCTTTTCCAAATGTCCCACTACTGCTTCCTCAATAATGGACCACAGCATTTTCCCAACAACAGATGTTAGGCTAACTGGTCTATAGTTTCCTGCTATCTGTCTCCATCCTTTTTAAAATAGGAGCATGACATTTGCGGTTTTCCAATCCGCTGGGACCTCTCCAGAATCCAGAGAATTTTGGTAGATTACAACCAATGCATCTATCATCATTTTTTTTAAGACCCTAGGATACAGGCCATCAGGTCTGGGGGACTTGTCCACCTTTAGTCCCATTATTTTACCGAGTCCTTTTTCTTCAGTGATAGTGTTAAGTTTCTCCCTCCATATAGCCCCTTGATAAGCTATTACCTGCATTGGGATGTTTTTAACGTCCACTACCGTGAAAACCGATACAATATATTTGTTCAAAGTCTGCTATTTCTCAGTTCCCCATTATTAACAAACATCTGTGTATAACAAATTCTCCTGAATCCCCCTCTAGTTCTTTTGACGATTATTTTAAAACTGTGACTTTTGCTTACAGCCCCACTTATCAGAGGAAATATTTCTGCCGACTTTCTCGAAAAATCTCTCGGAATTTTGAATAACTCTGTTAGATCTCTCCTGAATCTTCTCTGCTCTGAAGGCAACAATCCCAGCTTATTCTGATCTCTGGACATAATTGAAGTCTCAGGTATCATCCTGGTAAACCTCCTCTGTACTCTCGCCAAGGTTTTGGATTTCTTCCTAATGTGCGCTGCTCAGAACTGTACACAATAGTCCAGCCTCACCACTGATGTATAATGGGTTAGCATTGAACTCCTTGTTTTTGTGTTCAGTCTCTTAAATGCCTTACCAGCTTACCCTTCCATCTTCAAACATTTGTCAATATTTACCCCCAGGTCTCTCTGCTCTTGCATCTCATCAAAATAGTACCGTTTGCATTATGCTGCCTCTCCATGTTGTTCTTCCCAAAGTGCATCACTTCACACCGAGACATAATAAATTGCATCTGCCATGTTTCAGTCCAGTTCACCAGTCGGTCTCTGTCTTTCTAAAGTCCGCTGTTACCCTGCTCACCATTTACTACAATCAAGTTTCTGTCCTCAGTAAACCTCGAGAGTTCACTCCCTCTAGCAAAGACCAGGTCGTTTAAAATATAATCAGAACAGCAAAGGTCTCAATTGCGACACTTGGTCGACCCAATGCATACTTCGCCGCAATCAGAAAAACATCCGTTCAGCACTGCTCTCTGTCCCGTCACTCAGCTAATTCCATATCCAAGTTACCACCGTCCCTTTAACACCGTGTGCTTCAATTTTCCAAACAAGTCCATTATGTGATACTTTATCAAATGGCTTTTGAAAGTCGATATACACAACATCTACTGCACCAACTTCAACACCGTGACACTTCATTTACTCTAAAAACACAATTCAACGTGACTGGGTGTTTCGAGACAGAAACTGATCTCTCTTCATGTCCCATTGCACAGGCTCCTGCTGAGTAATTGTGTTCGGTGGTCAGACTCTCCCAGTCCCATTCTCACCATTTCCTGCCTTACCTTCTAACTTTTGTGTACTGTCTACAGGACCGGTGTTTATCTGAGTTAATGGGACACTGACCTTTTTACTCAGTCCATCCCAAGGACCAGTGTTTATCTGAGTTAATGGGACTCTGTCTGACCTTTCACCCCAGTCAATCCCTAGGACCAGTGTGTATCCGAGTCAATGGGACTCTGTCTGACCTTTCTTCCCAGACTATGTCTGAGTCAATGGGACTCACTCTGACCTTTCTCCCCAGACTATATCTGAGTCAATGGGACTCTCTCTGACCTTTCTCCCCAGACTATATCTGAGTCAATGGGACTCTCTCCGACCTTTCTCCCCAGACTATATCTGAGTCAATGGGACTCTCTCTGACCTTTCTCCCCAGTCTATATCTGAGTCAATGGGACTCTCTCTGACCTTTCTCCCCAGACTATATCTGAGTCAATGGGACTCTCTCTGACCTTTCTCCCCAGACTATATCTGAGTCAATGGGACTCTCTCTGACCTTTCTCCCCAGACTATATCTGAGTCAATGGGACTCTCTCTGACCTTTCTCCCCAGACTAGATCTGAGTCAATGGGACTCTCTCCGACCTTTCTCCCCAGACTATATCTGAGTCAATGGGACTCTCTGACCTTTCTCCCCAGACTATATCTGAGTCAATGGGACTCTCTCCGACCTTTCCCCCAAACTATATCTGAGTCAATGGGACTCTCTCCGAACTTTCTCCCCAGACTATATCTGAGTCAATGGGACTCTCTCTGACCTTTCTCCTCAGACTATATCTGAGTCAATGGGACTCTCTCTGACCTTTCTCCCCAGACTATATCTGAGTCAATGGGACTCTCTCTGAACTTTCTCCCCAGACTATATCTGAGTCAATGGGACTCTCTCTGACCTTTCTCCCCAGACTATATCTGAGTCAATGGGACTCTCTCTGAACTTTCTCCCCAGACTATATCTGAGTCAATGGGACTCTCTCTGACCTTTCTCCCCTGTCCATCCCCAGGACCAGTGTTTAACTGAGTCAATGGAACTTTCTATTACCTTTCTCCCCAGTCGATCTATGGAAGCTCTGTGAATCGGAAGGTTCTCTCTGGTTGGTGCTCTCACAATCCTGTGCTGGTTCACCTGTTGTTGTACCTCCGTCTACAAGCCCTGTTTACTTGCACCTGTGGAACGTTGTCAATCACTCGCGGTCATTCACTGGGAGTTCGAATTATGGTAGGTCTGAAAATGAGACAAATATTGATGGTGTGAATTAGAATGTAATGTATACTTTTCTTTCTTTGTCATTTGCCTCAGATTACCAACAAGCCGACCATGGCTTCACGCAAAACCCCAGTTCTTGACGAAACTGCGGAATTTACTGTCTTTTGCTCAGACAAACCAACACTGTCTGATCTCACTGGGCCCCCGGGTTACACGCTGTCTGATCTCACTGGGCCCCCGGGTTACACACTGTCTGATCTCACTGGGCCCACGGGTTACACGCTGTCTGATCTCACTGGGCCCCCGGGTTACACACTGTCTGAGCTCACTGGGCCCTCGGGTTACACACTGTCTGATCTCACTGAGCCCCCGGGTTACACACTGTCTGAGCTCACTGGGCCCCCGGGTTACACACTGTCTGATCTCACTGGGCCCTCGGGTTACACACTGTCTGATCTCACTGGGCCCCCGGGTTACACACTGTCTGATCTCACTGGGCCCTCGGGTTACACACTGTCTGATCTCACTGGGCCCCCGGGTTACACACTGTCTGATCTCACTGGGCCCTCGGGTTACACACTGTCTGATCTCACCGGGCCCCCGGGTTACACACTGTCTGATCTCACTGAGCCCCCGGGTTACACGCTGTCTGATCTCACTGGGCCCCCAGGTTACACACTGTCTGATTTCACTGGGCCACCGGGTTACACCCTGTCTGATTTCACTGGGCCACCGGGTTACACGCTGTCTGATCTCACTGGGCCCCCGGGTTACACTCTGTCTGATCTCACTGGGCCCACGGGTTACACACTGTCTGATGTCACCAGGCTCCCGGGTTACACACTGTCTGATGTCACCGGGCCCCCGGGTTACACACTGTCTGATCTCACTGGGCCCACGAGTTACACACTGTCTGATCTCACTGGGCCCATGGGTTACACACTGTCTGATCTCACTGGGCCCATGGGTTACACACTGTCTGATCTCACTGGGCCCCCGGGTTACACACTGTCTGATCTCACTGGGCCCCCGGGTTACACACTGTCTGATCTCACTGGGCCCCCGGGTTACACACTGTCTGATCTCACTGGGCCCCCGGGTTACACGCTGTCTGATTTCACTGGGCCCCCGGGTTACACACTGTCTGATCTCACTGGGCCCCCGGGTTACACACTGTCTGATCTCACTGGGCCCCCGGGTTACACACTGTCTGATCTCACTGGGCCCCCGGGTTACACGCTGTCTGATCTCACTGGGCCCCCGGGTTACACGCTGTCTGATCTCACTGGGCCCCCGGGTTTGTGGAAATGTATTTTTATCTAAGCTGTATCATATTCTATTCTTGAGCCCTTTTGATATCAAACAAAATGGAGTCCTGGTCCTTCCAGAAATTTCTGCAACAGACAGTCGGTTTGCATAAACAGCTAAACCTGGCTTGAAACGGCTGACAACTAATCAATGGGCACCAGACGGCTAGGATACAAGTCCTGCTGAGACAAGTACCACCCATGGTGCTCTCCTATTATCCATACAACACCAGTTCCACTCCCCCCCACCCTTTTCGAGACACTCAAACCACCAGCCATTATCTCTTGTACAGACCTCACCCATTACATGCAAAAAGATAACTGACCAGGAAACTGGACAATGCTATGCAGGTAATAGCTCATTACCACACTCTCATCGAGTAATGGCTGACTGGCCAAATGTTAACCCTGACAAAAGGAAATATTTGGAAACCATGTCAGGACAAGGATGTAGTCATTAACTCTTTATCTGTATTCACTGACTGCGAGACAGAGCCAATACACAGGAAGAGGCCATAACTTGGGTTTTTAACTGTATAAATATCTCATGAAATTGTACAATTTGGAAGGTGTTCACTTAGCCGTTGACTGAGTGAGACGTTTCCCTTGCTTGCAAGTAAAAAATAAAGGAACATCTGCCGGGCTGAAGGTGACTGAGTCGTATATTGTGAGTCGAGTTTCCGACAGTTACTTCTTGGAGGTTCCACCGAGATTGCTTACTCTCTAACCTGTGAGTAAAACGGATGCGTGCATAGTGCCTCTTCAGTGAAGGGCTTCACTGGCCAGAATAAGGTGAGCCTTTTGCATAACGAGAAGTCCGTGTAACACACCGATTCTTCCGGTTCAGAAGCCCAATAGTGACAAATGGAGGTTTGTCCAAGACCTACGAGCTGTGAATGAATCTACCATATTCTCACAATGCTTAAAGAAGGATTTGGAATGAAGTATCCCGGAATGCTTTCCACAATCTGAAGCAGTCCCTCACTTCAGCACCAGCCTTGGGATTACCAGATTACACGAAGACATTCAACTTATTTGTTCATCACAAGTCGGGTTTTGCACAATCTGTTTTGACTCAGTTACATGGGGACAGGCAGCGACCGGTAGCGTATTTCCTTGCCCAACTAGACCCAGTGGCACGCGGACTACCAGGATGTCTTCCTTCGCTGGCAGCAGCTTATTACGCTATACAACAGGCTCAGACAATAACTCTAAATCATCAAACCATTTTATATATCCCACACTCTGTCGAGATTTTACTTACTAAATGTGCCACCCAACACCTAACTTCTGCAACAACCACTAAACATGAAGTCGAACTGTTATCAAATCTGAACCTTATCATTAAAAGTTGTACTACCTTAAATCCATCCACTCTGCTCCCCACGGAAGAAGACAGCGAACCCCGTTCATGTGAAATGGTAACCTCATTAGTGACTAAACCACGTATCAATTTAACAGATGTACCAATGTGTAACCCTGATCTAGTGTACTATGTTGACGGATCAGCCTTACGAAATGACAGAGGCCAACCTAGAGCGGCTTATGCAGTTGTAACCCTGTTTAATGTTGTCAAACAGCCTCTCTTCCAGACTCCTTTTCAGCCCAATAAGCCGAATTGTTTGCGTTAACTCGAGCCTGTATTCTGGCTGAAGGACAAACAGTTAATATCTACACCGACTCCAGGTATGCTTTTGGGGTATCACATGACTATGGACAAATTTGTAAAATTCAAGGGTACCTGAATTGTTCAGGAACCACTATCAAAAATGCAGAATAAGTGGAAAATCTCCTGCGAGCCATTCAATGCACCTTGTGACTTGCCATTATCAAATGCCAAGCACATATGGGCCAGTCGAATGAGGTAGCACTTGGGAACGCCAGAGCTGATAATGCAGCTAAGTCAGCAGCTCTGTCAAACGGGGGGATGCAGGCGTCATTGTTCCCACTACTGTTGCTAAATGTTTGTTAAAAGAAATCATACCGCGCTTCGGAATCCCTGCTAAGCTTTCTAGTGATAACGGGTCACATTTCACGGGAACTGTTATAAGAGAAATGTGTAAAGCTTTCACATGTGTAACGTTTTCATTGCAGTTATCATCCACAATCAGCTGAACTTGTTGAAAGATATAATGGAATGCTTAAAAAATAAACTGGCAAAATTATGTAATGACACTGGACTGAAATGGACAGAACTGCTGCCCTTAGCCTCGATGGTGATGTGATCTGCAAACAACAGAACAACAGGCCTGTCACCGCATGAGATAGTTATGGGACGTCCCCAACGACTACCTTTTACAGCACCATTTACAGCAAAACAAATGGACATCCACAAAATGGAGGAAAATATGTTGAATTATTGTATTGCACTAACCAAATGTATTTCCAGCTTTCATTCACAGGTAAAAGAAGCTCAAGTCAAGCTAGTGGAAGGAAAGTGTCATAACCTGGAGCCCGGGGAATTCGTTTACATCAAAATCTTTAAAAGATAAAGCAGTCTACAGCCAAGATTTGAAGGACCATACCAGGTCTTGCTGGCGACTAATACTGCAATCAAGATGAAGGAAAGACCAACATGGATCCATTGCAAAAGGGCACCCAACCAGGAGGAAGGGAAGAAGGAACCAGAGGAACAGAAAAAGGAAGACTGAATAAGGAACTGTACGGACTAATGGTGCTGGGTTTGACAGGTTTTACTTCACATTATTGATTATACCAGGGGTACAGACACGCCACCGAAGGGAACTGCAAGTAAACGTATTTATGGCACTGAGTCAGAAGGATGCTCAAGAAAGAAACTTGTCGAGTTGTTGGATATGTTCCCATGTACCTGTCCACTCTGAAGGGGATATTCCCCTGAGATCTGTCCCCTTTAACGAATCAGAAATGGTAGAATGGTTGATAGTGCAAAATAGGACAAACCTAACCAAGGTGTCAGAAACGAAGGAGCAAACAGAATGGAGGTCAGCAGGGTATAAACTTACAGCCTTCCAGGGATGGTACCAGCCCGATTATAATAATAACCGTCAGACTCCCTTCCTAAGTATTACTCCCGGAATAGGAAATCCTGAAGGTATAATATGCCTAGTGAGTAATGAGACTAAAGGACCAGAAATGGGATGCAGCAAGTGTTCCCAAATGACTAAATGGCAAGCCACAACTAATCCCACTGATGGGAGAAAGATAGCAACCGTTGGCTGGACAATGGTCTATAACAAAGCCCCAGGTGAAGGGTGGGAAGGTGAGACCACTCAAGTATGGATGGCGCGAAAGGACCAGGAGCTGACGTCCTATAATTGCACCTACTTTATTTGTGGCCATAAAGCCTACCCATGGTTACCAGCCAACTGGACAGGGTCCTGTTACTCAGGATATGTGGTACCCTTTATCAGATCAATAAAGACTCTCAGGGATGCCTGTGGAAGTCATAGATTTAAACAGGATTTGACATGGCTAAATGGAATATTCAAGGTAATGGTGCCACCCTATGGAATAGCATCAACCGAATGGCAGTTATGGGAACTGGCTAACTTAGTCGTATCAGTAGCCAACGCAACTTCCCAAGCCTTTGAAGGGGTGAATGATGAAATGGCTATTCGAACAGTGGCTCTCCAAAATCGTATGGCCTTAGATTATCTCCTAGCCAAAGAAGGAGGGACATGCGCATTAATAGGTGGAGAATGCTGTACATATATGCTGGATAAGTCAGAAGAAATCGGCAGTCAAGCTGAATACATTAGGAAAAAGGTAATAGAGTATAAACACACAGTTGGCCAGGACGGTATCACCTTGTGGGGTTGGGATCCCTAGGGAGATATGTGGTACAGGGTTTGATCATATTCCTGCTGATAGTCTTCGCCCTATATCTATTATTTGTCTTGGTTAAGTGTTGCTGTGCCAGGGTGGGAAAAACCATGTTACCTACCGAGACCACGGCTAGAGTTATGGCAGCAACAACTACTGAAGGCTCTTGTGTGGAAATAGAAATAGAGAGACTGTACAAGATCAGAATGGATTAAGTTGTCCTTGTGAAGGACAAAATGGGGGAATGTGGAAATGTATTTTTATATAAGCTGATACCATACGGTATTTTTGTGCCCTTTGCAATATATAACAAAATGGAGTCCTGGTCCTTCCAGAAATTCCTGCATAAAGTAGTCGGCTTGCATAAACAGCTAAACCTGGCTTGAAATGGCTGATAGCCACCAGACAGCTAGGAAACAAGTCTTGCTGAAGACAAGTACCACCCATGGTGCTCTCCGATTGTCTATACGACACCAGTTCCACGCCACCCCACCCTTTTCAAAGTACTCAAACCACCAGCCATTATCTCTTGTAGAGACCTCATCCATTTGATGCAAAAAGTTAACTGACCAGGAAACTGGACAATCCTGACACAATGCAAGGCAGGTAATAGCTCATTACCACACTCTCATCGAGTAATGGCCGGCTGGCCAACTAATAACCCTGACAAAAGGAAATATCTGGAAACCATGTCATGACAAGGATGTAGTAATTAACTCTTTATCTGTATTCAATGACTGCGAGACAGAGCCAATACACAGGGAGAGGCCATAACTTGGGTTTTACTGTATAAATATCTCGTAAAATTGTACCATTTCGGAGGTGTTCACTGAGCCATTGACTGAGTGTGACCTTTCCCTTGCTAGAAAGTAAAATAAAGAAACTTCTGCCGGAGCTGAAGGTGTCTGAGTCGTTTATCAGGAGTCGAGATTTCAACAATCTTTATTAAAATATAAGATGTACATATCATTTTATCAGTTTATACTTAAATGATAATCATTTAATTCAAGTGCCATTGTGAAATTCAGAAATGGATTTAATGCTAATAACCAAGTAAAACCCAGCGTCCAGTTCAGAACTGTAAGATTATTTATGAGATAGTTGGATATGAAATATATATGAATTTGGTATCAGCGCCTGGTACTACTTTAACACGCAGTATAAAATTGATATTATGAGCACCATGAAGGTTGGATCTTTCCCAGTTGGTACTGGGGGCAGGGAGACAGTGTATATCTGCTGGGCTCTGCCTCAGACTGGAGTCACCTCTTAGCTCAAACCCCTTTCAATTTACGACACAGGAGGCCATTCGGCCCATCCTGCCTGTGCCGGTTGGTGAAAAGCTGTCCAAACTAGTCCCACACCCCAGCTTTATCCCCCAAACCCTGAACATGAGTCCTCTTCAAGTACAGGTCCAATTGCCTTTATAAAGGTCCTATGGAGTTTGCTTCCAGATAAGAACATAAAAACATAAGAAATAGGAGCAAGATTAGACCATTTGGCTCCTCGAGCCTGCTCTGCCATTTAATAAGATCATGGCTGATCTGATCTTGGGCTCAGCTCCACTTCCCTGCCCGCTCCCCATAACCCTTCATTCCCTTATCGTTCAAAAATCTATCTCCACGTTACATATATTCAATGACCCAGCCTCCACAGCTCTCTGGGGCAGAGAATTGCACAGATTTACAACCCTCTGAGACAAAATTCCTCCTCAGTTCTCAATGGGCGACCCCTTATTCTTAAACCCTAGTTCTAGATTCCCCCACGAGTGGAAATATCCTCTCTGCATCTACCTTGTCGAGCCCCCTCAGTATCTTATATGTTTCAATAAGATCACCTCTCATTCTTCTAAACTCCAATGAGTGTAGGCCCAAACTGCTCAATCTATCTTCCTAAGTCAACCCCCTCATCTCAGGAATCAACCGAGTGAACCTTCTCTGAACTGCTCCCAATGCAAGTATATCCTTCCTTAAATACGGAGAACAAAACTGTACGCAGTACTCCAGATGTGGCCTCACCAATACTCTATACAGTTGTAGCAGGACTTCCCTGCTTTTATACTCTATCCCCCTTGCAATAAAGGTCAACATTCCAGTTGCCTTCCTGATCACTTGTTGTACCTACATACTACAGCTCAGGGGAGCGAGCATCTATCGCGACTGCTGACCGGACGCAGGGCTACAAAATGCAGCATACAGAAGGAGAGCCGGAGTTCAGAGGAGCTATCTGCAGCAGCGCCAAACGGGCCTGCGTGGGTAAGAGATAAAAGTAACTGGTTGGTTGGTGAGTATTTCTCTTTTTTTAAAAACCTTGGGCATTGGTGTAAGTTACGAGCCGCAATTAAATAGATAAGTGACATTTCTAATCTAAAAAAGCGAATTAATTAAATCAGCTGATTGCTGAGTAGCTGCTGGGTGTGTTTTACTCAGGTTTAGAGTTTATTTCTGCTTGATAGTTCCGAGTTTAACTAGAGGGATGGCAGGGCAGCTCAGTCCTGTGCAGTGCACATCCTGTGGCATGTGGGGAGTCCTGGAAGCTTCACGCGGCCGGGACGACCACGTGTGCAGGAGGTGTCTCCAGCTGCAACTCGAGCTCCGCCTTTTGGAGCTTGAGCGGCGGCTGGAGTCACTGCGGTGCATCGCGAGACCGAGAGCTACGTGGATAACACGTTTCGAGAGGTGGTCACCCCGCAGCTTAAGAGTGTGCAGGCAGAGAGGGAGTGGGTGACCACCAGACAGACGAGGAGGACTAGGCAGGTAGTGCAGGAGTCCCCCCCGAGTCCATCTCGCTCTCCAACCGGTATTCTCTTCTGAGTACCGGTGGGGACGATGGCTGCTCTGGAGAGTGCAGCCAGAGCCAAGCCCACGGGTGGCTCAGCTGTATGGCGGAGGAGGAAGAAGAATGGAAGAGCTATAGTGGTTGGGGATTCGATACTCAGGGGAGCAGACAGGCGTTTCTGCGGCCACACACATGACTCCAGGATGGTGTGTTGCCTCCCTGGTGCCAGGGTCAAGGATGTCACCCAAGCGGCTGCAGGGAATTCTGGGAGGGAAAGGATGAACAGCCAGAGGTCGTGGTCCATATCGGGACCAATGACATAGGTAGGAAGAGGGATGAGGTCCTGCAGGCAGAGTTTAGGGAGCTCGGAGAGAGATTAAAAAGCAGGACCTCAAAGGTAGTAATTTCCGGATTACTCCCAGTGCCACGAGCGAGTGAGTACAGAAATAGGAGGATAGAGCAGATGAATGCGTGGCTGGAGAGATGGTGCAGGAGGGAGGGCTTTAGATTTCTGAGGCATTGGGACTCCTTCTGGGGCAGGTAAGTCCTGTACAAGCCGCACGGGTTGCACCTCAACAGAGCAGGGACCAATATACTCGCAGGGGCAAGGGGGTTGCAAGTGCTGTTGGGGAGGATTTAAACTAGCTTGGCAGGGGGAGAGGAACCTGAGAATAGATTCAGTAGAGAGGGAAGTAAAGCTGGAATTGGAAAGCAAATACATAGAAAGTGAATTTGAAGGTCAGAGGAAACAAGGGCTAGAAAGTCGTCAACAAGGAGGTCAGGCTGCAATAAATCGTATATACTTCAATGCAAAGAGTACAGCGAATAAAGCCAATAAGACCGGGGTCAAGCAAGGCTGCGTCATCGCCCCAACCCTCTTCTCAATCTTCCTCGCTGCCATGCTCCACCTCACACTCAACAAGCTCCCCGCTGGAGTGGAACTAAATTACAGAACCAGTGGGAACCTGTTCAACCTTCGCTGTCTCCAGGCCAGGTCTTAGACCACCCCAACCTCTGTCCTCGAGCTACAGTACACGGACGACGCCTGCGTCTGCGCACATACAGAGGCTGAACTCCAGGATATAATCGACTTATTTACTGAGGCGTACGAAAGCATGGGCCTTACGCTAAACATCAGTAAGACAAAGGTCCTCCACCAGCCTGACCTCGCTGCACAGCACTGCCCCCCAGTCATCAAAATTCACAGCACGGCCCTGGACACCGTGGACCAGTTCCCATATCTCGGGAGCCTCCTATCAACAAGGGCAGACATTGACGACGAGATCCAACACCGCCTCCAGTGCGCTAGTGCAGCCTTCGGCCGCCTGAGGAAAAGAGTGTTTGAAGACCAGGCCCTCAAAACTGTCACTAAGCTCATGGTCTGCAGGGCTGTAGTAATACCCGCCCCTCCTGTATAGCTCAGAGACATGGACCATGTACAGTAGACACCTCAAGTCGCTGGAGAAATACCACCAACAATGTCTCCGCAAGGTCCTACAAATCCCCTGGAAGGACAGACGCACCAACGTTAGCGTCCTCGACCAGGCCAACATCTCCAGCATTGAAGCACTGACCACACTTGATCAGCTCTGCTGGGCAGGCCACATTGTTCGCATGCCAGGCACGAGAGTCCCAAAGCAAGCGCTTTACTCAGAACTTTTTCATGGCAAACGAGCCAAAGGTGGGCAGCGGAAACGCTACAAGGGCACCCTCAAAGCCTCCCTGATAAAATGCAACAACCCCACTGATACCTGGGAGTCCCTGGTCAAAGACCGCCCTAAGTGGAGGAAGTGCATCCGAGAGGGCGCTGAGCACCTCGAGTCTCGTTGGCGAGAGCGTGCAGAAATCAAGCGCAGGCAATGGAAAGAGCGTGCGGCAAACCAGTCCCACCCTCCCCTTCCCTCAACAACTATCTGTCCCACCTGTGACAGGGACTGTGGCTCTCGTATTGGACTGTTCAGCCACCTGGGAACTCGTGTTACGAGTGGAAGCAAGTCTTCTTCGACTCCGAGGGACTGCCTATGATGATGACAGAAATAGGACGATACAGCAAATGAACACATGGCTTGAGAAATGGTGCAGGAGGGAGGGCTTTAGATTCTGAGGCATTGGGATTAGCTTCTGCGGGAGGTGATACCTGTACAAGTCGGACAGGTTGCACCACAAAAGAGCCGGGACCAATATCCTCGCAGGGGCTGTTGGGGAGGATTTAAACTAGCTTGGCAGGGGGATGGGAACCCGAGAATAGATTCAGTAGGGAGGGAAGTAAAGCTGGAATTGGAAAGTGAATTTGAAGGTCAGAGGAAATAAGGGCTAGAAAGTAGTCAACAAGGAGGTCTGGGTATAACAAATGGTATATACTTCAATGCAAGGAGTACAGCGAATAAGGCAGATGAGCTGAGAGCACAGGTATGATATTATAGCCATTACAGAAACATGGCTAAAATAGGGGCAGGTATGGCAGCTCAACATTCCTGGTTACAGGATCTTCAGATGGGATAGAGAGGGGGATAAAAAGGGAGGGGGGGGGTCGCGGTATTGATTAAAGAAACTATTACAGTGGTGAGGAGGGGTGGTATGTTAGAGGGATCATCAAACCAGGCCATATGGGTCAAATTGATAAACAGAAAAGGGTCAATCACACTGCTGGACGTGTACTATAGATCCCCAAACTGTGAGAGGGAGATAGAGGAGCAAATATGTAGATACATTTCTGAGACGTGCAAAAACTAAAGGGCAGTAATAGAAGGGAATTTCAACTATCCTAATATTCACTGGGACAAAATTAGTGTGAAGGGTATAGAGCGTGCGGAATTCCTGAAATGCATTCAAGAGAACTGTTGTAGCCAGTCTGTAACAAGCCCAACACGGGAGGGGGTGGTTCTGGATATCGTGTTAGGGAATGAAGTTAGGCAGGTGGAAGGGGTATCAGTGGGAGAGCATGTAGGTGCTAGTGACTATAATTCAGTTAGATTTAAGGTAGTTATGGAAAAGGACAAAGCTAGACCAGGAATAAAAATTCTAAATTGGGGAAAAGCCAACTTTGCTAAGCTGAGCGTCGATTTAGCCAAAGTGGACTGGAAACAGCTGCTTGAAGGTAAATCAGTGTCAGAGAAGTGGGAGGTATTCAAGGAGGAGATAGTGAGGGTTCAGGCCTAATATGTACCCTTAAAGAAAAAGGGTGGGACTAACAAATCTAGAGCCCCCTGGACGTCTAGGGACATACAGGGTAGGAGAAAGGAAAAAAGGGAGGTTTTTGACAGATACAGAGGGCTAACTACTGCAGAATCTCTCGAGACCAGGGGTGAAATTAAAAAGGATATTAGGAAAGCAAAGCGAGAGCATAAAAAATTCTTGGCAAGTAAAATCAAGGAAAAACCAAAGATGTTTTATAAATATATTGAATTAAGAGGATAACTAAAGAAAGGGTAGGGCCTATGAGAGACCATTAGGGTAATCTGTGTGTGGAGGCAGGAGATGTGGGTATCGTTAATAATAAATACTTTGCGTCTGTTTTCACAAAAGAAAGGGGTGATGAAGACACTGCTATCGGGTGGAAAGAGTGTGAACTATTAGATGAAATAAACATAATGAGAGAGGCGGGATTTAGGGGTTTAGCAGCTTTGTAAGTGGATAAATCCCCAGGCCCGGATGAAATGTATCCCAGGCTGTGAAGCGAAGCAAAAGAGGAAATAGCAGAGGCTTTGACCATCATTTTCCAATCCTCTCTGGCTTAAGGTGTGGTGCAAGAGGACTGCTAATGTGGTACCCTTGTTTAAGAAGAGAGAAAGGGATATACCGACTAATTACAGGCCAGTCAGCCTAACCTCAGTGGCGGGAAAATTATTGGAAAAAATTCTGAAGGACAGGATAAATCTTCATTTAGAAAAACACGGATTTATCAAGCACAGTCAGCACGGATTTGTTATGTGAAGGTCGTGTCTGACTAATTTGATTGGATTTTTCGAGGAGGTAATAAGGAGGTTCGATGAGGGTATTGCATTTGATGTAGTGTATATGGATTTTAGCAAGGCTTCTGATCAGGTCCCACATGGCAGACTGGTCACAAAAGTAAAAGCCCATGGGATCCAGGGCAAAGCGGCACATTGGATCCAAAATTGGCTCAGAGGCAGGAAGCAAAGGGTAATGATTGCCGGGTGTTTTTGTGATTGGAAGGATGTTTCCAGTGGGGTTCCGCAGGTCTCAGTGTTAGGTCCCTTGCTTTTGTGATATACATCAATGAATATCGGGGATACGATTCAGAAGTTTGATTGATAACTTCCTGCAGTCCACAGCTTTCTTCTTCATTATCAACCACACAGCCGACTTTAGTATCATCTGCAAACTTCTTAATCATACCCCCAATAAGAGGGTTGGGGCGATGATGCAGCCCTGTTTGACCCCGGTCCGGACGTGGATTGGGTCTGTAATGGATCCGTTGGTACGAATCACGGCCTGTATGTCGTCATGGAGCAGGCGGAGGATGGTGACAAACTTTTCGGGGCATCCGAAACGGAGGAGGACGCTCCATAGACCCTCGCGGTTGACAGTATCAAAGGCCATTGTAATGTCGAAGAAGACCATGTATAAGGGCCGGTGCTGTTCCCTGCATTTTTCCTGCAGCTGTCGCGCTGCAAAGATCATGTCCGTTCTGCCCCATCGGGAACGAAACCCGCACTGTGTCTCCGGGAGGAGCTCCTCAGCCACAGGGAGAAGACGGTTGAGGAGGACTCGAGCGACGAGTTTCCTAGTGGCTGATAACAGGGAGATTCCCCTGTAGTTGCCGCAGTCGGAATTGTCCCCTTTTTTAAAGATGGTCACGATCACTGCATCTCTGAAATCTCCTGGCATGCTCTCCTCCCTCCAGATGCCAGTAGTGCCTTTCCATCATACTTCAGTGCCTCAGCCTTGTTGATCTTAAGATGTCTTATGGCATTTCCGACCTCGTGCAGTGTTGGGGTTTTACTGAGGTGGTGGCGGATAGCTTGCTGCGGGATGGAGTCGAGAACATTCGAGTCAAAGGCAGAGTCTCGATTGAGGAGATCTTCGAAGTGCTCCTTCCAGCGGGCCCTAATAGCCTCGGTGTCCTTGATGAGTGTTTCCCGTTCTTGGCCAGCAGTGGGGTGTGGCCTTGTGTGTTTAGGTGGCCTTGACTGCGATGAAGAATCTTCGCACATCATGGCTGTCGGCCAGCTGCTGTATCCCCTGTGCTTTCTCCATCCACCACCTGTTCTTTAGGTCCCGGGTTTTTTGTTGGACCTCAGACTTGAGCCGCCTGTAATGCTACTTTGCTGCTCCCGAGTTAGGTTGCTATTTTGGGCTCAAGAAATGCCCAGCGCTTGCGATCTGTTAGCTCTTGGATCTCCTGATCATTCTCATCAAACCAATCCTGGTGTTTCCTGGTTGAGTGACCGAGTGTCTCTTTGCAGGCACTGGGTATGGAGGCCTGGAGGGCAGACCAAGCGCTGTAGGCATTCTGAGTCTCGGGGTCATCAAGGCACGCCAGGTTAGCTGTGAGGCGCTGACTGTATAGGGCTCTCTTAGCCTGGGTCTTTAAGTGCCCCGGCATTG
>NC_091985.1:225294853-225342450 GCF_044704955.1 Pristiophorus japonicus
GCCGAGGGTGGGAGGGAAGGGGGAGACCGAGGGTGGGGGAAGGGGGGGAGACCGAGGGTGCGGGAAGGGGGAAGGGGGAGACCGAGGGTGGGGGAAGGGGGGAGACCGAGGGTGGGGGAAGGGGGAGACCGAGGGTGGGGGAAGGGGGAGACAGAGGGTGGGGGAAGAAGGAGACCGAGGGTGGGGGAAGGGGGAGACCGAGGGTGGGAGGGAAGGGGGAGACCGAGGGTGGGGGAAGGGGGGGAGACCGAGGGTGCGGGAAGGGGGAAGGGGAAGGGGGAAGGGGGAGACCGAGGGTGGGGGAAGGGGGGGAGACCGAGGGTGCGGGAAGGGGGAGGCTGAGGGTGGGAGGGAAGGGGGAGACCGAGGGTGGGGGAAGGGGGGGAGACCGAGGGTGCGGGAAGGGGGAAGGGGGAGACCGAGGGTGGGGGAAGGGGGGAGACCGAGGGTGGGGGAAGGGGGAGACCGAGGGTGGGGGAAGGGGGAGACCGAGGGTGGGGGAAGGCGGAGACCGAGGTATCTCCCGATTTCAGAGACTCACAAATGACAAGGGTTTGAAATCTATGATCGCTAGTTACCAACATCATCATCATCATCATCGGCAGTCCCTCGGAATCGAGGAAGACTTGCTTCCACTCTTAAAAATGAGTCCTTAGGTGGCTGAACAGTCCAATACGAGAGCCACAGTCCCTGTCACAGGTGGGACAGATAGTCGTTGAGGGAAAGGGAGGGTGGGACTGGTTTGCCGCAGGCTCCTTCCGCTGTCTGCACTTATTTTCTGCATGCTCTCGGCGATGAGACTCGAGGTGCTCAGCGCCCTCCCGGATGCACTTCCTCCACTTCGGGCGGTCTTTGGCCAGGGACTCCCAGGTGTCAGTGGGGATGTTGCACTTTATCAGGGAGGCTTTGATGTTTCCTCTGCCCACCTTTGGCTCGTTTGCCGTGAAGGAGTTCCGAGTAGAGCGCTTACTTTCGGAGTCTCGTGTCTGACATGCGGACTGCCCAGCGGAGCTGATCAAGTGAGGTCAGTGCTTCGATGCTGGGGATGTTGGCCTGGTCGAGGACGCTAATGTTGGTGCGTCTGTCCTCCCAGGGGATTTGTAGGATCTTGTGGAGACATCGTTGGTGGTATTTCTCCAGCGACTTGAGGTGTCTACTGTACATGGTCCATGTCTCTGAGCCATACAGGAGGGGCAGGTATTACTACAGCCCTGTAGACCATCTGCTTGGAGTCAGTTTTGAGAGCCTGGTCTTCGTACACTCTTCTCCTCAGGCGGCCGAAGGCTGCACTGGCGCACTGGAGGCGGTGTTGAATCACATCGTCAGTGTCTGCTCTTGTTGATAAGAGGCTCCCGAGGTATGGGAAATGGTGCACGTTGTCCAGGGCCGCGCTGTGGATTTTGATGACTGGGGGGGCAGTGCTGTGAGGCGAGGACAGGCTGGTGGAGGACCTTTGTCTTACGGATGTTTAGCATAAGGCCCATGCTTTGCACGCTGTCCGATCTCACTGGGTCCCCGGGTTACACACTGTCTGATCTCACTGGGCCCCCGGGTTACACGCTGTCTGATCTCACTGGGCCCCCGGGTTACACACTGTCTGATCTCACTGGGCCCCCAGATTACACACTGTCTGATCTCACTGGGCCCCCGGGTTACACACTGTCTGATCTCACTGGGCCCCCGGGTTACACACTGTCTGATCTCACTGGGCCCCCGGGTTACACACTGTCTGATCTCACTGGGAGCCCGGGTTATATACTGTCTGATCTCACTGGGCCCCCGGGTTACACACTGTCTGATCTCACTGGGCCCCCGGGTTACACACTGTCGGATCTCACTGGGTCCCCGGGTTACACACTGTCTGATCTCACTGGGAGCCCGGGTTACACACTGTCTGATCTCACTGGGCCCCCGGGTTACACACTGTCTGATCTCACTGGGCCCCCGGGTTACACACTGTCTGATCTCAGTGGGCCCCCGGGTTTGTGGAAATGTATTTTTATCTAAGCTGTATCATGCTCTATTCTTGAGCCCTTTTGATATAAAACAAAATGGAGTCGTGGTGCTTCCAGAAACTTCTGCAACAGACAGTCGGTTTGCATAAACAGCTAAACCTGGCTTGAAACGGCTGACAACTAATCAATGGGCACCAGACGGCTAGGAGACAAGTCCTGCTGAGACAAGTACCATCCATGGTGCTCTCCTATTATCCATACAACACCAGTTCCACTCCCCCCACCCTTTTCGAGACACTCAAACCACCAGCCATTATCTCTTGTACAGACCTCACCCATTTCATGCAAAAAAATAACTGACCAGGAAACTGGACAATCCTGACACAATGCAATGCAGCTAATAGCTCATTACCACACTCTCATCGAGTAATGGCTGACTGGCCAACTGATAACCCTGACAAAAGGAAATATTTGGAAACCATGTCAGGACAAGGATGTAGTCATTAACTCTTTATCTGTATTCACTGACTGCGAGACAGAGCCAATACACTGGAAGAGGCCATAACTTGGGTTTTTAACTGTATAAATATCTCATGAAATTGTACAATTTGGAAGGTGTTCACTTAGCCGTTGACTGAGTGAGACGTTTCCCTTGCTTGCAAGTAAAAAATAAAGGAACATCTGCCGGGCTGAAGGTGACTGAGTCGTATATTGTGAGTCGAGTTTCCGACAGTTACTTCTTGGAGGTTCCACCGAGATTGCTTACTCTCTAACCTGTGAGTAAAACGGATGCGTGCATAGTGCCTCTTCAGTGAAGGGCTTCACTGGCCAGAATAAGGTGAGCCTTTTGCATAACGAGAAGTCCGTGTAACACACCGATTCTTCCGGTTCAGAAGCCCAATAGTGACAAATGGAGGTTTGTCCAAGACCTACGAGCTGTGAATGAATCTACCATATTCTCACAATGCTTAAAGAAGGATTTGGAATGAAGTATCCCGGAATGCTTTCCCGAATCTGAAGCAGTCCCTCACTTCAGCACCAGCCTTGGGATTACCAGATTACACTAAGACATTCAACTTATTTGTTCATCACAAGTCGGGTTTTGCACAATCTGTTTTGACTCAGTTACATGGGGACAGGCAGCGACCGGTAGCGTATTTCGGTGCCCAACTAGACCCAGTGGCACGCAGACTACCAGGATGTCTTCCTTCGCTGGCAGCAGCTTATTACGCTACACAACAGGCTCAGACAATAACTCTAAATCATCAAACCATTTTATATATCCCACACTCTGTCGAGATTTTACTTACTAAATGTGCCACCCAACACCTAACTTCTGCAACAACCACTAAGTATGAAGTCGAACTGTTATCAAATCCGAACCTTATCATTAAAAGTTGTACTACCTTCAATCCAGCCACTCTACTCCCCACGGAAGAAGACAGCGAACCCCGTTGATGTGAAATGGTAACCTCATTAGTGACTAAACCACGTATCAATTTAACAGATGTACCAATGTGTAACCCTGATTGTTATGTAATGATGTGTGTATCGTCCCAGTACCTTAAATGTATTGTAAGTACTATGCCACACCACAGAGGGCGCTGCGGTGGGAACCCTGGTAGTACCTGTAACAAGGGCTATATAAGGCTGACCACCACACCTGGGAGGCACTCTGGAGCTGAACAATAAAGGAAGAAGGTCACAGCAGTTAGATTTACACCAAACCGTGTAAAATCAGTGATTTGTGTGCTACATATACCACATTGGCGACGAGGAAGCGGATGAACTCCACGCAACCATGGCTGCTCTGGGCTCACTAAAGGATTTTACCGTGGGCACTGATTGGGAGGCCTTTACGGAAAGGCTCGAGTACTATTTCACAGCAAACGATCTGACGGAGGACACAGACGCAATGAGAGAGAAGCGTAAGGCGATATTGCTCTCCAGTTGTGGTGATGAGGTTTATTGTCTCGTCAGGGATTTGCTGGCACCCGGGAGCACCAGGGACAAGTCATACGAGAAGCTGACTGAACTCATTCGTGACCAGTTGAAACCGAAGGAGAGCATCCTCACGGCCAGATACAAATTTTACCATCACTGCAGACCCGAGGGCCAGGATGTCACCAAATATGCTGCGGACCTCAGGAGACTCGCGGCGCCGTGTGATTTTGACGCACACCTTGACGAGGCTTTGCGGGACGTTTTCGTTATGGGGATTGGCCACGAGGGCCTCCTTCACAAGCTGCTGGCCACGGAACCCACAGTCACTCTGACAAAGGCCATCACCATCAGCCGGGCATATATGACCTCGACTTGCAGCACCAAGCAAATGATCCACACAGTCTCGAACCCGGCAGGCACTGTCCACAGGATAGTGCCCAACACGGACAAAACTGCAGAACGTGGCTCTGCCCGGGGCAGAGAGCATGGACCTCGGGGTCCTGCAACTCAGAGTCCGGTGAGGGGGGCCAATCAAGCAGCACCATGCTGGCGCTGTGGAGGAAGCCCTGGGGTTCACCGGTGCAGGTTTGCGGAGTACATGTGCAATACCTGCCACGTTAAAGGCCACCTTCAGCGTATGTGTAAAAGAAATCAGACTCACCGAGTGGCTGAGGAGATGGGGGATGATCCACCATCCAGCGAGGAGCAGGCAGAAGAAGATGAGGTGTTTGGACTGCACACATGTACCGACGATTCGCCCCCAGTGATAAGTGAAGTAAAAATCAATGGAGCCCCTGTGAGTATGGAAGTGGACACGGGCTCGGGTCCGTCGTTGATGAGTCGGTGAACTTTTGATAAGCTGTGGATTAACCCAGCTGCACGACCCAAGCTGGTCCCGGTCACGGTGAAGCTGCGTACCTACACCAGGGAACTGATACCTGTTCTCAGCAGAGCGATGGTGCAGGTATCCCACGGAGACGAGACGCACGCTTTACCTCTGTGGGTCGTTGCAGGCGATGGGCCGACACTCCTCGGCCGGAGGTGGATGGGGACGGTCCGTGGGAGCTGGGAAGACTTCATCACTCCACAGGCTGCTGCTCCCCGGGGTGCTGCCGTGCCCCGGGTCCCCAGAGAGCAGCGCCGACCGAGCTGGAGCTGCAGCCGCAATCCACCCACAGGCAAGCCCCAGGCCCGGACCTCACACAGAGACCCTGCAGCCTTAATCCCCACAGGCAAGTCCCAGGCCCGGATCTCACACAGAGACCCTGCAGCCCCAGCCCCCACAGACAAGTCCCAGGCCCGGATCTCACACAGAGACCCTGCAGCCTTAATCCCCACAGGCAAGTCCCAGGCCAGGATCTCACACAGAGACCCTGCAGCCTTAATCCCCACAGGCAAGTCCCAGGCCCGGATCTCACACAGAGACCCTGCAGCCCCAGCCCCCACAGGCAAGTCCCAGGCCCGGATCTCACACAGAGACCCTGCAGCCCCAGCCCCCACAGGCAAGTCCCAGGCCCGGATCTCACACAGAGACCCTGCAGCCTTAATCCCCACAGGCAAGTCCCAGGCCCGGACCTCACACAGAGACCCTGCAGCCTTAATCCCCACAGGCAAGTCCCAGGCCCGGATCTCACACAGAGACCCTGCAGCCTTAATCCCCACAGGCAAGTCCCAGGCCAGGATCTCACACAGAGACCCTGCAGCCTTAATCCCCACAGGCAAGTCCCAGGCCCGGATCTCACACAGAGACCCTGCAGCCTTAATCCCCACAGGCAAGTCCCAGGCCAGGATCTCACACAGAGACCCTGCAGCCTTAATCCCCACAGGCAAGTCCCAGGCCCGGACCTCACACAGAGACCCTGCAGCCTTAATCCCCACAGGCATGTCCCAGGCCCGGATCTCACACAGAGACCCTGCAGCCCCAGCCCCCACAGGCAAGCAGCCCTGCAGAGAGGGGCCTAGTGGGGGGGCGGTGAGCCGGCGGGGTGCTGCGGGCGGGGTGCTGAGGGATCCAGGGGCCGGCAGAGGAAGAGGCCGTTGGGCGGGCCCCGCCGAGGAGCTGGTCGCGGTCGGCGGCCATGGCAGCCGCAGGGGAGGTCGCTACGGAGGCCGCGGGGGACGCGGCAAGTGCGGCCGCTGGAGAGGCCACGACGGCTGCAGGAGAGGCGGCAAGTCAGGTGGCAGCGGAGGGGAGCGGAGGCTGCGACGGCGGAGGGCATCCGGAGCGGCGGAGAAGAAGATGGCGGCGGCATCGTGTCGGAGCTGCAGAGCATCAAAGATGGCGGCGCCCAAGGAGAAGCCTCGTGGAATCCTCCTGCATCAAAGATGGCGCTTTAAAAAGGAAATGCACCCGGGAGTCTTAAAAGGGCCTTACAAAGAGGTGGTCCCCACAAAGGACTTCTGTTTGGCAGAGCGAGTCTAAAATGAGCTATGTTAATGTGAGATAGTGAATTTATAATCAGAATTACTTTTTTTATGCTGAATGGCCACTGTATTTGTGTAAAATAATGGATGAAGTACAATTACTGATAACGGCTAACAAGGAAATCAAGGTTCCGCTACCAGTCAATAACCAGTTAATGTACCAGATAATATGTACCATACTAATGCACTGACTGTGCCCACCTGCCTTCCGTTGGACAAGTGTGATGTTCTGTAATGATGTGTGTATCATCCCAGTACCTTAAATGTAATGTAAGTACTATGCCACACCACAGAGGGCACTGCGGTGGGAAACCCTGGTAGTACCTGTAACAAGGGCTATATAAGGCTGACCACCACACCTGGGAGGCACTCTGGAGCTGAACAATAAAGGACGAAGGTCACAGCAGTTCGACTTACACCAGACCGTGTGGAGTCAGTGATTTGTGTGCTACATACACCACACTGATCTAGTGTACTATGTTGACGGATCAGCCTTACGAAATGATAGGGCCAACCTAGAGCGTGCTTATGCAGTTGTAACCCTGTTTAATGTTGTCAAAACAGCCTCTCTTCCAGACTCCTTTTCAGCCCAATAAGCCGAATTGTTTGCATTAACTCGAGCCTGTATTCTGGCTGAAGGACAAACAGTTAATATCTACACCGACTCCAGGTATGCTTTTGGGGTATCACATGACTGTGGACAAATTTGTAAAATTCAAGGGTACCTGAATTGTTCAGGAACCACGATCAAAAATGCAGAACAAGTGGAAAATCTCCTGCGAGCCATTCAATGCACCTTGAGACTTGCCATTAGCAAATGCCAAGCACATATGGGCCAGTCGAATGAGGTAGCACTTGGGAACGCCAGAGCTGATAATGCAGCTAAGTCAGCAGCTCTGTCAAACGGGGGGATGCAGGCGTCATTGTTCCCACTACTGTTGCTAAATGTTTGGTAAAAGAAATCAGACCGCGCTTCGGAATCCCTGCTAAGCTTTCTAGTGATAACGGGTCACATTTCACGGGAACTGTTATAAGAGAAATGTGTAAAGCTTTACAGATTAAACAATGTTTTCATTGCAGTTATCATCCACAATCAGCTGAACTTGTTGAAAGATATAATGGAATGCTTAAAAAATAAGCTGGCAAAATTATGTAATGACACTGGACTGAAATGGACAGAACTGCTGCCCTTAGCCTCGATGGTGATGTGATCTGCAAACAACAGAACAACAGGCCCGTCACCGCATGAGATAGTTATGGGACGTCCCCAACGACTACCTTTTACAGCACCATTTACAGCAAAACAAATGGACATCCATAAAATGGAGCAAAATATGTTGAATTATTGTATTGCACTAACCAAATGTATTTCCAGCTTTCATTCACAGGTAAAAGAAGCTCAAGTTAAGCTAGTGGAAGGAAAGTGTCATAACCTGGAGCCCGGGGCATTCGTTTACATCAAAATCTTTAAAAGATAAAGCAGTCTACAGCCAAGATTTGAAGGACCATACCAGGTCTTGCTGGCGACTAATACTGCAATCAAGATGAAGGAAAGACCAACATGGATCCATTGCAAAAGGGCACCCAACCAGGAGGAAGGGAAGAAGGAACCAGAGGAACAGAAAAAGGAAGACTGAATAAGGAACTGTCCGGACTAATGGTGCTGGGTTTGACAGGGTTTTACTTTGCATTATTGATTATACCAGGGGTACAGACACGCCACCGAAGGGAACTGCAAGTAAACGTATTTATGGCACTGAGTCATAAGTATGCTCAAGAAAGAAACTAGTCGAGTTGTTGGATATGTTCCCATGTACCTGTCCGCTCCGAAGGGGGTATTCCCCTGAGATCTGTCCCCTTTAACGAATCAGAAATGGTAGAATGGTTGATAGTGCAAAATAGGACAAACCTAACCAAGGTGTCAGAAACGAAGGAGCAAACAGAATGGAGGTCAGCAGGGTATAAACTTACAGCCTTCCAGGGATGGTACCAGCCCGATTATAATAATAACCGTCAGACTCGCTTCCTAAGTATTATTCCCGAAATAGGAAATCCTGAAGGTATAATATGCCTAGTGAGTAATGAGACTAAAGGACCAGAAATGGGATGCAGCAAGTGTTCCCAAATGACTAAATGGCAAGCCACAACTAATCCCACTGATGGGAGAAAGATAGCAACCGTTGGCTGGACAATGGTCCATAACAAAGCCCCAGGTGAAGGGTGGGAAGGTGAGACCACTCGAGTATGGATGGCACGAAAGGACCAGGAGCTGACGTCCTATAATTGCACCTACTTTATTTGTGGCCATAAAGCCTACCCATGGTTACCAGCCAACTGGACAGGGTCCTGTTACTCAGGATATGTGGTACCCTTTATCAGATCAATAAAGACTCTCAGGGATGCCTGTGGAAGTCATAGATTTAAACAGGATTTGACATGGCTAAATGGAATATTCAAGGTAATGGTGCCACCCTATGGAATAGCATCAACCGAATGGCAGTTATGGGAACTGGCTAACTTAGTCGAATCAGTAGCCAACGCAACTTCCCAAGCCTTTGAAGGGGTGAATGATGAAATGGCTATTCGAACAGTGGCTCTCCAAAATCGTATGGCCTTAGATTATCTCCTAGCCAAAGAAGGAGGGACATGCGCATTAATAGGTGGAGAATGCTGTACATATATGCCGGATAAGTCAGAAGAAATCGGCAGTCAAGCTGAATACATTAGGAAAAAGGTAATAGAGTATAAACACACAGTTGGCCAGGACGGTATCACCTTGTGGGGTTGGGCATCGGGATGGTTGAGATCCCTAGGGAGATCTGTGGTACAGGGTTTGATCATATTCCTGCTGATAGTCTTCGCCCTATATTTATTATTTGTCTTGGTTAAGTGTTGCTGTGCCAGGGTGGGAAAAACCATGTTACCTACCGAGACCACGGCTAGAATTATGGCAGCAACAACTACTGAAGGCTCTTGTGTGGAAATGGAAATAGAGAGACTGTACAAGATCAGAATGGATTAAGTTGTCCTTGTGAAGGACAAAATGGGGGAATGTGGAAATGTATTTTTATATTAGCTGATACCATACGGTATTTTTGTGCCCTTTGCAATATATAACAAAATGGAGTCCTGGTCCTTCCAGAAATTCCTGCATAAAGCAGTCGGCTTGCATAAACAGCGAAACCTGGCTTGAAATGGCTGATAACCACCAGAGAGCTAGGAAACAAGTCTTGCTGAAGACAAGTACCACCCATGGTGCTCTCCGATTGTCTATACGACACCAGTTCCACGCCACCCCACCCTTTTCAAAGTACTCAAACCACCAGCCATTATCTCTTGTAGAGACCTCATCCATTTGGTGCAAAAAGATAACTGACCAGGAAACTGGACAATCCTGACACAATGCAAGGCAGGTAATATCTCATTACCACACTCTCATCGAGTAACGGCCGGCTGGCCAACTAATAACCCTGACAAAAGGAAATATCTGGAAACCATGTCATGACAAGGATGTAGTAATTAACTCTTTATCTGTATTCACTGACTGCGAGACAGAGCCAATACACAGGGAGAGGCCATAACTTAGGTTTTACTGTATAAATATCTCATGAAATTGTACCATTTCGGAGGTGTTCACTTAGCCATTGACTGAGTGTGACCTTTCCCTTGCTAGCAAGTAAAATAAAGAAACTTCTGCCAGAGCTGAAGGTGTCTGAGTCGTTTATCGGGAGTCGAGATTTCGACAATCTTTATTAAAATATAAGATGTACATATCATTTTATCAGTTTATACTTAAATGATAATCATTTAATTCAAGTGCCATTGTGAAATTCAGAAATGGATTTAATGCTAATAACCAAGTAAAACCCAGCGTCCAGTTCAGAACTGTAAGATTATTTATTGAGATAGTTGGATATGAAATATATATGAATTTGGTATCAGCGCCTGGTACTACTTTAACACGCAGTATAAAATTGATATTATGAGCACCATGAAGGTTGGATCTTTCCCAGTTGGTACTGGGGGCAGGGAGACAGTGTATATCTGCTGGGCTCTGCCTCAGACTGGAGTCACCTCTTAGCTCAAACCCCTTTCAATTTACGACACAGGAGGCCATTCGGCCCATCCTGCCTGTGCCGGTTGGTGAAAAGCTGTCCAAACTAGTCCCACACCCCAGCTTTATCCCCCAAACCCTGAACATGAGTCCTCTTCAAGTACAGGTCCAATTGCCTTTATAAAGGTCCTATGGAGTTTGCTTCCAGATAAGAACATAAAAACATAAGAAATAGGAGCAAGATTAGACCATTTGGCCCCTCGAGCCTGCTCTGCCATTTAATAAGATCATGGCTGATCTGATCTTGGGCTCAGCTCCACTTCCCTGCCCGCTCCCCATAACCCTTCATTCCCTTATCGTTCAAAAATCTATCTCCACGTTACATATATTCAATGACCCAGCCTCCACAGCTCTCTGGGGCAGAGAATTGCACAGATTTACAACCCTCTGAGATGAAATTCCTCCTCAGTTCTCAATGGGCGACCCCTTATTCTTAAACTATATACCCTAGTTCTAGATTCCCCCACGAGTGGAAATATCCTCTCTGCATCTACCTTGTCGATCCCCCTCAGTATCTTATATGTTTCAATAAGATCACCTCTCATTCTTCTAAACTCCAATGAGTGTAGGCCCAAACTGCTCAATCTATCTTCCTAAGTCAACCCCCTCATCTCAGGAATCAACCGAGTGAACCTTCTCTGAACTGCTCCCAATGCAAGTATTTCCTTCCTTAAATACGGAGAACAAAACTGTACGCAGTACTCCAGGTGTGGCCTCACCAATACTCTATACAGTTGTAGCAGGACTTCCCTGCTTTTATACTCTATCCCCCTTGCAATAAAGGTCAACATTCCAGTTGCCTTCCTGATCACTTGTTGTACCTACATACTACAGCTCAGAGGAGCGAGCATCTATCGCGACTACTGACCGGACGCAGGGCTACAAAATGCAGCATACAGAGAGAGAGCCGGAGTTCAGAGGAGCTATCTGCAGCAGCGCCAAACGGGCCTGCGTGGGTAAGAGATAAAAGTAACTGGTTGGTTGGTGAGTATTTCTCTTTTTTTAAAAACCTTGGGCATTGGTGTAAGTTACGAGCTGCAATTAAATAGATAAGTGACATTTCTAATCTAAAAAAGCGAATTAATTAAATCAGCTGATTGCTGAGTAGCTGCTGGGTGTGTTTTACTCAGGTTTAGAGTTTATTTCTGCTTGATAGTTCCGAGTTTAACTAGAGGGATGGCAGGGCAGCTCAGTCCTGTGCAGTGCACATCCTGTGGCATGTGGGGAGTCCTGGAAGCTTCACGCAGCCGGGACGACCACGTGTGCAGGAGGTGTCTCCAGCTGCAACTCGAGCTCCGCCTTTTGGAGCTTGAGCGGCGGCTGGAGTCACTGCGGTGCATCGCGAGACCGAGAGCTATGTGGATAACACGTTTCGAGAGGTGGTCACCCCGCAGCTTAAGAGTGTGCAGGCAGAGAGGGAGTGGGTGACCACCAGACAGACGAGGAGGGCTAGGCAGGTAGTGCAGGAGTCCCCCCCGAGTCCATCTCACTCTCCAACCGGTATTCTCTTCTGAGTACCGGTGGGGACGATGGCTGCTCTGGAGAGTGCAGCCAGAGCCAAGCCCACGGGTGGCTCAGCTGTACGGCGGAGGAGGAAGAAGAATGGAAGAGCTATAGTGGTTGGGGATTCGATACTCAGGGGAGCAGACAGGCGTTTCTGCGGCCGCACACATGACTCCAGGATGGTGTGTTGCCTCCCTGGTGCCAGGGTCAAGGATGTCACCCAAGCGGCTGCAGGGAATTCTGGGAGGGAAAGGATGAACAGCCAGAGGTCGTGGTCCATATCGGGACCAATGACATAGGTAGGAAGAGGGATGAGGTCCTGCAGGCAGAGTTTAGGGAGCTCGGAGAGAGATTAAAAAGCAGGACCTCAAAGGTGGTAATTTCCGGATTACTCCCAGTGCCACGAGCGAGTGAGTACAGAAATAGGAGGATAGAGCAGATGAATGCGTGGCTGGAGAGATGGTGCAGGAGGGAGGGCTTTAGATTCCTGAGGCATTGGGACTCCTTCTGAGGCAGGTAAGTCCTGTACAAGCCGGACGGGTTGCACCTCAACAAAGCAGGGACCAATATACTCGCAGGGGCAAGGGGGTTGCAAGTGCTGTTGGGGAGGATTTAAACTAGCTTGGCAGGGGGAGAGGAACCTGAGAATAGATTCAGTAGAGAGGGAAGTAAAGCTGGAATTGGAAAGCAAATACATAGAAAGTGAATTTGAAGGTCAGAGGAAACAAGGGCTAGAAAGTCGTCAACAAGGAGGTCAGGCTGCAATAAATCGTATATACTTCAATGCAAAGAGTAGAGCGAATAAAGCCAATAAGACCGGGGTCAAGCAGGGCTGCGTCATCGCCCCAACCCTCTTCTCAATCTTCCTCGCTGCCATGCTCCACCTCACACTCAACAAGCTCCCCGCTGGAGTGGAACTAAATTACAGAACCAGTGGGAACCTGTTCAACCTTCGCCGTCTCCAGGCCAGGTCCTAGACCACCCCAACCTCTGTCCTCGAGCTACAGTACACGGACGACGTCTGCGTCTGCGTACATACAGAGGCTGAACTCCAGGATATAATCGACTTATTTACTGAGGCGTACGAAAGCATGGGCCTTACGCTAAACATCAGTAAGACAAAGGTCCTCCACCAGCCTGACCTCGCTGCACAGCACTGCCCCCCAGTCATCAAAATTCACGGTGCGGCCCTGGACACCTTGGACCAGTTCCCATATCTCGGGAGCCTCCTATCAACAAGAGCAGGCATTGACGACGAGATCCAACACCGCCTCCAGTGCGCCAGTGCAGCCTTCGGCCGCCTGAGGAAAAGAGTGTTTGAAGACCAGGCCCTCAAAACTGTCACTAAGCTCATGGTCTGCAGGGCTGTAGTAATACCCACCCCTCCTGTATGGCTCAGAGACATGGACCATGTACAGTAGACACCTCAAGTCGCTGGAGAAATACCACCAACAATGTCTCCGCAAGATCCTACAAATCCCCTGGGAGGACAGACGCACCAACGTTAGTGTCCTCGACCAGGCCAACATCTCCAGCATTGAAGCACTGACCACACTTGATCAGCTCTGCTGGGCAGGCCACATTGTTCGCATGCCAGGCACGAGACTCCCAAAGCAAGCGTTTTACTCAGAACATTTTCATGGCAAGCGAGCCAAAGCTGGGCAGCGGAAACGCTACAAGGACACCCTCAAAGCCTCCCTGATAAAATGCAACAACCCCACTGACACCTGGGAGTCCCTGGTCAAAGACCGCCCTAAGTGGAGGAAGTGCATCCGAGAGGGCGCTGAGCACCTCGAGTCTCGTTGGCGAGAGCGTGCAGAAATCAAGCGCAGGCAATGGAAAGAGCGTGCGGCAAACCAGTCCCACCCTCCCCTTCCCTCAACAACTATCTGTCCCACCTGTGACAGGGACTGTGGCTCTCGTATTGGACTGTTCAGCCACCTGGGAACTCGTGTTACGAGTGGAAGCAAGTCTTCTTCGACTCCGAGGGACTGCCTATGATGATGACAGAAATAGGACGATACAGCAAATGAACACATGGCTTGAGAAATGGTGCAGGAGGGAGGGCTTTAGATTCTGAGGCATTGGGATTAGCTTCTGCGGGAGGTGGTACCTGTACAAGTCGGACAGGTTGCACCACAAAAGAGCCGGGACCAATATCCTCGCAGGGGCTGTTGGGGAGGATTTAAACTAGCTTGGCAGGGGGATGGGAACCCGAGAATAGATTCAGTAGGGAGGGAAGTAAAGCTGGAATTGGAAAGTGAATTTGAAGGTCAGAGGAAATAAAGGCTAGAAAGTAGTCAACAAGGAGGTCTGGGTATAACAAATGGTATATACTTCAATGGAAGGAGTACAGCGAATAAGGCAGATGAGCTGAGAGCACAGGTAGACACTTGGGAGTATGATATTATAGCCATTACAGAAACATGGCTAAAATAGGGGCAGGTATGGCAGCTCAACATTCTTGGTTACAGGATCTTCAGATGGGATAGAGCGGGGGATAAAAAGGGAGGGGGAGTGTTGCGGTATTGATTAAATAAACTATTACAGCGGTGAGGAGGGGTGGTATGTTAGAGGGATCATCAAACCAGGCCATATGGGTCAAATTGAAAAACAGAAAAGGGTCAATCACACTGCTGGACGTGTACTATAGATCCCCAAACTGTGAGAGGGAGATAGAGGAGCAAATATGTAGATACATTTCTGAGATGTGCAAAAACTAAAGGGCAGTAATAGAAGGGAATTTCAACTATCCTAATATTCACTGGGACAAAATTAGTGTGAAGGGTATAGAGCGTGCGGAATTCCTGAAATGCATTCAAGAGAACTGTTGTAGCCAGTATGTAACAAGCCCAACACGGGAGGGGGTGGTTCTGGATATCGTGTTAGGGAATGAAGTTGGGCAGGTGGAAGGGGTATCAGTGGGAGAGCATGTAGGTGCTAGTGACTATAATTCAGTTAGATTTAAGGTAGCTATGGAAAAGGACAAAGCTCGACCAGGAATAAATATTCTAAATTGGGGAAAAGCCAACTTTGCTAAGCTGAGCGTCGATTTAGCCAAAGTGGACTGGAAACAGCTACTTGAAGGTAAATCAGTGTCAGAGAAGTGGGAGGCATTTAAGGAGGAGAGTGAGGGTTCAGGCCTAATATGTGTCCTTAAAGAAAAAGGGTGGGACTAACAAATCTAGAGCCCCCTGGACGTCTAGAGACATACAGGGTAGGAGAAAGGAAAAAAGGGAGGTTTTTGACAGATACCGAGGGCTAACTACTGCAGAATCTCTCGAGACCAGGGGTGAAATTAAAAAGGATATTAGGAAAGCAAAGCGAGAGCATAAAAAATTCTTGGCAAGTAAAATCAAGGAAAAACCAAAGATGTTTTATAAATATATTGAATTAAGAGGATAACTAAAGAAAGGGTAGGGCCTATTAGAGACCATTAGGGTAATCTGTGTGTGGAGGCAGGAGATGTGGGTATCGTTAATAATAAATACTTTGCGTCTGTTTTCACAAAAGAAAAGGGTGATGAAGACACTGCTATCGGGTGGAAAGAGTGTGAACTATTAGATGAAATAAACATAATGAGAGAGGCGAGATTTAGGGGTTTAGCAGCTTTGAAAGTGGATAAATCCCCAGGCCCGGATGAAATGTATCCCAGGCTGTTAAGCGAAGCAAAAGAGGAAATAGCAGAGGCTTTGACCATCATTTTCCAATCCTCTCTGGCTTCAGGTGTGGTGAAAGAGGACTGCTAATGTGGTGCCCTTGCTTAAGAAGGGAGAAAGGGATATACCGACTAATTACAGGCCAGTCAGCCTAACCTCAGTGGCGGGAAAATTATTGGAAAAAATTCTGAAGGACAGGATAAATCTTCATTTAGAAAGACACGGATTAATCAAGGACAGTCAGCACGATTTGTTACGTGAAGGTCGTGTCTGACTAACTTGATTGGATTTTTCGAGGAGGTAATAAGGAGGGTCAATGAGGGTATTGCATTTGATGTAGTGTATATGGATTTTAGCAAGGCTTTTGATAAGGTCCCACATGGCAGACTGGTCACAAAAGTAAAAGCCCATGGGATCCAGGGCAAAGTGGCAAGTTGGATCCAAAATTGGCTCAGAGGCAGGAAGCAAAGGGTAATGATTGCCGGGTGTTTTTGTGATTGGAAGGATGTTTCCAGTGGGGTTCCGCAGGTCTCAGTGTTAGGTCCCTTGCTTTTGTGATATACATCAATGAATATCGGGGGTATGATTAAGAAGTTTGATTGATAACTTCCTGCAGTCCACAGCTTTCTTCTTCATTATCAACCACACAGCCGATTTTAGTATCATCTGCAAACTTCTTAATCATACCCCCTATAAGAGGGTTGGGGCGATGACGCAGCCCTGTTTGACCCCGGTCCGGACGTGGATTGGGTCTGTAATGGATCCGTTGGTAAGGATCACGGCCTGTATGTCGTCGTGGAGCAGGCAGAGGATGGTGACAAACTTTTCGGGGCATCCGAAACGGAGAAGGACGCTCCATAGACCCTCGCGGTTGACAGTATCAAAGGCCTTTGTAATGTCGAAGAAGACCATGTATAAGGGCTGGTGCTGTTCCCTGCATTTTCCCTGCAGCTGTCACGCTGCAAAGATCATGTCCGTTGTGCCCCAGCGGGAACGAAATCCGCACTGTGACTCCGGGAGGAGCTCCTCAGCCACAGGGAGAAGACGGTTGAGGAGGACTCGAGCGACGAGTTTCCTAGTGGCTGATAACAGGGAGATTCCCCTGTAGTTGCCGCAGTCGGACTTGTCCCCTTTTTTAAAGATGGTCACGATCACTGCATCTCTGAAATCTCCTGGCATGCTCTCCTCCCTCCAGATGAGAGAGATGAGGTCATGTATTCGTGCCAGTAGTGCCTCTTCGCCATACTTCAGTGCCTCAGCCTTGTTGATCTTAAGATGTCTTATGGCGTTTTCTACCTCGTGCAGTGTTGGGGTTTTACTGAGGTGGTGGCAGATAGCTTGCTGCGGGATGGAGTCGAGAACACTCGAGTCAAAGGCAGAGTCTCGATTGAGGCGATCTTCGAAGTGCTCCTTCCAGCGGGCCCTAATAGCCTCGGTGTCCTTGATGAGTGTCTCCCGTTCTTGGCCAGCAGTTGGGTGTGGCCTTGTGTGTTTAGGTGGCCTTGACTGCGATGAAGAATCTTCGCACATCATGGCTGTCGGCCAGCTGCTGTATCCCCTGTGCTTTCTCCATCCACCACCTGTTCTTTAGGTCCCGGGTTTTTTGTTGGACCTCAGACTTGAGCCGCCTGTAATGCTGCTTTGCTGCTCCCGAGTTAGGTTGCTGCTTCAGGCTCAGAAATACCCTGCGCTTGCGATCTGTTAGCTCTTGGATCTCCTGATCATTCTCATCAAACCAGTCCTGGTGTTTCCTGGTTGAGTGACCGAGTGTCTCTTTGCAGGCACTGGTTATGGAGTCCTAGAGGGCAGACCAAGCGCTGTAGGCATTCTGCGTCTCGGGGTCATCAAGGCACGCCAGGTTAGCTGTGAGGCGCTGACTGTATAGGGCTCTCTTAGCCTGGGTCTTTAAGTGCCCCGGCATTGATTTTTTTTGCGGCACTGCTTCTGCTGCCCCCTCCGCTTTGGGGCTATGTTAATGTCAGTGATGGATCGGATTAGGCGGTGGTCTGTCCATCAGTTACCAGCTCCTGATATAGCGCGGGTGATGTGCACATCCTTGCGATCCCTGGCTCGGACGATGACATAGTCGAGCAGGTGCCAGTGTTTGGAGCGAGGGTGTTGCCACGATGCCTTGTATTTGTCCCTCTGGTGGAACAAGGTGTGGGTGATGAGGAGTTCATGCTCTAGACATTTTGTCAGGAGTAGGGTACCGCTGGAGTTGACTTTCCCTACCCCCTCTCTGCCAATCACACCTCCCCAGAGAGCTGTGTTCTTGCCGACCCTGTCATTGAAGTCACCGAGGGAGGATCAGTTTGTCGCCCGCCGGGACGCAGGACAGGGATTTTGAGAGGTTGGAGTAGAAACCCTCTTTGGCCTCATCTGTTGCATCGAGTGTTGGGGCGTTCACACTGATGACTGTGACACATTGATTCCGGGATATGGTGAGTTGAAGCATCATGAGGGGGGAGTTTTTGAGGCGGTCGACCAGCTCGTTTTTGATGGCGAAGCCGACAACGTGGAGGTGGCATTCTTCCTCTGCTTTCCCTTTCCAGAAGTGCAACCTCCACCTTGTTATTGAGCAGGCATTCCCCTGCCCGCTGGGTCTCGCTTAGTGCAGCGATGTCGATATCAAAGCCTCTAAGTTCCTGGGTAACTGTGGCAGTATGGCGTTCCGGCCTGTCGCTTTTGGAGTTGTCCATGAGGGCCCTGATGTTCCAGGTCCCGAACTTCATGTTCGAGGAGTGGAAGATGACTGTGCACGAGTTCTTTTAATGTGGGGTGGCCGTTGCACACTGGCTACCACACGGGCTTAGCTGAGCAAGGTCTTGATCCAGTGGCAAGGGGGTCCCAGATAACTGGACACCAAGCACTGCAGTTTGGGCCTAGTTGCCGACGGCGAGATGTTGGCCGCAGGCTCGGCACTGAGCAGCGCGCCCTTGATGGCCGTCGGGGTGGCAGCTCCCCAGGGAGCCCCCTGCTGAACAACTACCACCTTCTACAATCCAGCAACCTTCCACCCCCAGCCTCCCCCCTCCCACTATCTAAACTTCCCCTCGACCTAATAGACCCTAATAGGGGGGTCTTAAACACTTAAACCATTCTCTAAACCCAACCCTGCCAATCCCACAAGATCGGGCCTACCTCAGGCTTCCCACCACACCACCCATCAGCGACGCCGACCGGGGTCCTTGATCTACGACGACGCCCGGCGAGCAGCTGAGCCTCCGACCAGGCAATCGGGCCATCACCCTCCAACGGTGGGCCATCACCCCTCCAACGGTGGGCCATCGCCCCTCCAGCAGTGGACCATCACCCCTCCAGCGGTGGGCCATCACCCCTCCAGCGGTGGGCCATCGCCCCTCCAGCGGTGGGCCATCGCCCCTCCAACGGTGGGCCATCGCCCCTCCAGCGGTGGGCCTTCACCCCTCCAGCGGTGGGCCGTCGCCCCTCCAGCAGTGGGCCATCACCCCTCCAGCGGTGGGCCTTCACCCCTCCAACGGTGGGCCATCACCCCTCCAGCGGTGGACCATCGCCCCTCCAGCGGTGGGCCATCACCCCTCCAACGGTGGGCCATCACCCCTCCAGCGCTGGACCATCACCCCTCCAGCAGTGATCGGGCCTCTACTCCTCGACGACGGGTGGACCTATCTTTCCCCACAGGTGACCTCTTCCTCAACGGCGACCGGGTCTCCTCTCCTGCAACGGCAGTTGGTCTCCGCTCCTCCTTCAGTGACGACTGGAGCTCTCCAACCCACTGGTGACCTGGCCTCTACTCCTCCTCCAGCATGTGGTGAGCATCATGGCTGTGACCCCCCCCTGACCTCTCACTCTGAACCCCAGTGGGCAACTGAGCCTCCCAATGCCTGCCCCCAACCAAGCCTCGGACTAGTTCCCAAGCCACTGCCAGAGGAAACAGGTTCTGTCTACTTGCTCTCTGAAAATCGCTCATAAGTTTGAATAGCTGTATTAGGTCTCCATGAACCTTGTGTGCCCTAAGGAGAAGAATTGCAGCCTCCAGAGAATGTGCAGCAAAGGAATGGTGAAAGGAAAGAGAGAGTGTGCGGGAGCGAGCAGCACAAAGGATGTGGATTGATGAACGGCAGTGTGAGTGTGTGGGGCTGTGAGCAGTCTGTGGCGGCAGCAAAAGCCTACTGCAACTGGTATTCCCAGGCAGTCTCCCATCCAAGTACTAACCAGGCCTGACTCTGCTTAGCTTCCGAGATCAGACGAGATCGGGCGTTTTCAGACTAGTGTGGCCGTAGGCATTTGTTGCCTGGCTTTCTCTTCACTTCAACGCACACAGTCGTGTCCCTCATTCTTTTTTGCTCCTTTATATATTCACACAAGCAGACAGCACTGAAGGATGGGACATTTTTCCTGTTCCCCCCCCTCACTCCCCACTTTACTTTCATTTTCAGCACCCAGCCTCGCACACAACACAAACTACAAGCCTATCCTTCATTGCCTTGTCTAAGCTTCAAAACTACCTTTCTTACACCATTCCCTCACACACTCACCCCCAATAACTCACTCACCTCAACCCCCAAATCATCACTCACCCCCACTATCTCACACCGCAACCTTCGCCCCTAATCACTCCCTGTCACCCTGCTCCCCCAAAAACACTCACTTGTGAAAAATACTGCTCCCTGATGCCACAAAATAGACAATCGGAGAACCAGAAAGAGAGAGATAGAGAGAGAGAGAGATAGAGAGAGAGAGAGATAGATAGAGAGAGAGATAGAGTGAGAAAGAGAGATAGAGCGAGAGATAGATAGTGAGAGAGAGAGATAGAGAGAGAAAGAGAGATAGGGAGATAGAGAGAAAGAGAGATAGAGAGATAGAGAGAGAGATAAAGAGAGAGAGAGAGAACAAACAGCAATGTGATAATGACCAGATATTCTATTTGTGCTGTTGGTTGAGTAATAAATATTGTCTGGGACACCAGGGAGAGCTCCCCCCAGTGTGGGGGTGTGGGAGGGGCGGGGAGGGGGGGGAGAAATGGGGACGAAGGGGAAGAGAGGAGACAAGGAGACGGGGGTGGGGGGTGGGATGAAGAGGTGAGCCCGATGGACAGTGGGGGTGGAGAGGGGAGACGGGGGTGGGGGGGGGTAAGGGGAGATGGAGGAAGTGAGCCAGAGGGCAGGGGGAGAGGGGAGACCGAGGAACCCACCCCCATTTCACAGATTCCCCGATTCCCGGCACTCCAGTCACTCGCAAGCATGAGAGAGAGAGAGAGAGAGAGAGAGAGCACTCGGGTGTGAGAGAGATCTCCTATTTCCTGAACCAGTCTGTTGTGTGGTACTTTATCAAATGTTTCCAACATATATACAACATCGACTGGAAACCCCCAGACCGAGAGTGGGGGAAAGGGGGAGACCGAGGGTGGGGGAAACGGTGGGGGGAGAGTGAGGGTGGGGAAACGGAGGAGAGCGAGGGTGGGGGAAGGGGGAGACCGAGAGTGGAGGAAGGGGGGAGACCGAGGTTGGGGGAAGGGGGGAGACCGAGGTTGGGGGAAGGGGCAGACCGAGGTATCTCCCGATTGCAGAGACTCACAAATGACAATGGTTTGAAATCTATGATCGCTAGTTACCAACATCATCATCATCATCATCGGCAGTCCCTCGGAATCGAGGAAGACTTGCTTCCACTCTTAAAAATGAGTCCTTAGGTGGCTGAACAGTCCAATACAAGAGCCACAGTCCCTGTCACAGGTGGGGCAGATAGTCGTTGAGGGAAAGGGAGGGTGGGACTGGTTTGCCGCAGGCTCCTTCCGCTGTCTGCACTTATTTTCTGCATGCTCTCGGCGATGAGACTCGAGGTGCTCAGCGCCCTCCCGGATGCACTTCCTCCACTTCGGGCGGTCTTTGGCCAGGGACTCCCAGGTGTCAGTGGGGATGTTGCACTTTATCAGGGAGACTTTGATGTTTCCTCTGCCCACCTTTGGCTCGTTTGCCGTGAAGGAGTTCCGAGCAGAGCGCTTACTTTCGGAGTCTCGTGTCTGACATGCGGACTGCCCAGCGGAGCTGATCAAGTGAGGTCAGTGCTTCGATGCTGGGAATGTTGGCCTGGTCGAGGACGTTAATGTTGGTGCGTCTGTCCTCCCAGGGGATTTGTAGGATCTTGCGGAGACATCGTTGGTGGTATTTCTCCAGCGACTTGAGGTGTCTACTGTACATGGTCCATGTCTCTGAGCCATACAGGACCATCTGCTTGGAGTCAGTTTTGAGGGCCTGGTCTTCGTACACTCTTCTCCTCAGGCGGCCGAAGGCTGCACTGGCGCACTGGAGGCGGTGTTGAATCACATCGTCAGTGTCTGCTCTTGTTGATAAGAGGCTCCCGAGGTATGGGAAACGGTGCACGTTGTCCAGGGCTGCGCTGTGGATTTTGATGACTGGGGGGGCAGTGCTGTGAGGAGAGGACAGGCTGGTGGAGGACCTTTGTCTTACGGATGTTTAGCATAAGGCCCATGCTTTCGTTTACCTCAGTAAATGCGTCGACTATGTCCTGGAGTTCAGCCTCTGTATGTGCGCAGGCGCAGGCATCGTCCGTGTACTGTAGCTCGAGGACAGAGGTTGGGGTGGTCTAGGACCTGGCCTGGAGACGGCGAAGGTTGAACAGCTTCCCACTGGTTCTGTAGTTTAGTTCCACTCCAGCGAGGAGCTTGTTGACTGTGAGGTGGAGCATGGCGGCGAGGATGATTGAGAAGAGGGTTGGGGCGATGACGCAGCCCTGTTTGACCCCGTGGATTGGGTCTGTAATGGATCCGTTGGTAAGGATCACGGCCTGTCTGTCATCATGGAGCAGGCAGAGGATGGTGACAAACTTTTGGGAGTGTCCGAAGGCCTCTGTAAGTTCGAAGAAGACCATGTATAAGGGGACAGTGCTGCTACCTGCATTTTTCCTGCAGCTGTCGCGCTGCAAAGATCATGTCCGTTGTGCCCCGTAGGGGACGAAATCCGCACTGTGTCTCCGGGAGGAGCTCCTCAGCCACAGGGAGAAGACGGTTGAGGAGGACTCGAGCGACGAGTTTCCTAGTGGCTGATAACAGGGAGATTCCCCTGTATTTCCGCAGTCGGAATTGTCCCCTTTTTTAAAGATGGTCATGATCACTGCATCTCTGAAATCTCCTGGCATGCTCTACTCCCTCCAGATGAGAGAGATGAGGTCATGTATTCGTGCCAGTAGTGCCTCTCCGCCATACTTCAGTGCCTCAGCCTTGTTGATCTTAAGATGTCTTATGGCGTTTCCGACCTCGTGCAGTGTTGGGGTTTTACTGAGGTGGTGGCGGATAGCTTGCTGCGGGATGGAGTCGAGAACACTCGAGTCAAAGGCAGAGTCTCGATTGAGGAGATCTTCGAAGTGCTCCTTCCAGCGGGCCCTAATAGCCTCGGTGTCCTTGATGAGTGTTTCCCGTTCTTGGCCAGCAGTGGGGTGTGGCCTTGTGTGTTTAGGTGGCCTTGACTGCGATGAAGAATCCTCGCACATCATGGCTGTCGGCCAGCTGCTGTATCCCCTGTGCTTTCTCCATCCACCACCTGTTCTTTAGGTCCCGGGTTTTTTGTTGGACCTCAGACTTGAGCCGTCTGTAATGCTACTTTGCTGCTCCCGAGTTAGGTTGCTGCTTCAGGCTCAGAAATGCCCTGCGCTTGCGATCTGTTAGCTCTTGGAGCTCCTGATCATTCTCATCAAACCAGTCCTGGTGTTTCCTGGTTGAGTGACCGAGTGTCTCTTTGCAGGCACTGGTTATGGAGTCCTAGAGGGCAGACCAAGCGCTGTGGGCATTCTGCGTCTCGGGGTCATCAAGGCACGCCAGGTTAGCTGTGAGGCGCTGACTGTATAGGGCTCTCTTAGCGTGGTCTTTAAGTGCCCCGGCATTGATTTTTTTTGCGGCACTGCTTCTGCTGCCCCCTCCGCTTTGGGGCTATGTTAATGTCAGTGATGGATCGGATTAGGTGGTGGTCTGTCCATCAGTCACCAGCTCCTGATATAGCGCGGGTGATGTGCACATCCTTGCGATCCCTGGATCGGACGATGACATAGTCGAGCAGGTGCCAGTGTTTGGAGCGAGGGTGTTGCCGCGATGCCTTGTATTTGTCCCTCTGGTGGAACAAGGTGTGGGTGATGAGAAGTTCATGCTCTAGACATTTTGTCAGAAGTAGGGTACCGCTGGAGTTGACTTTCCCTACCCCCTCTCTGCCAATCACACCTCCCCAGAGAGCTGTGTCCTTGCCGACCCTGGCATTGAAGTTACCGAGGGAGGATCAATTTGTCGCCCGCCGGGACGCGGGACAGGGATTTTTCGAGGTTGGAGTCGAAACCCTCTTTGGCCTCATCTGTTGCATCGAGTGTTGGGGCATTCACACTGATGACTGTGACACATTGATTCCGGGATATGGTGAGTTGAAGCATCATGAGGCGTTGGTTAACCCCACGGGGGGAGTTTTTGAGGCGGTCGACCAGCTCGTTTTTGATAGCGAAGCTGACAACGTGGAGGTGGCATTCTTCCTCTGCTTTCCCTTTCCAGAAGTGCAACCTCCACCTTGTTATTGAGCAGGCCTTCCCCTGCCCGCTGGGTCTCGCTTAGTGCAGCGATATCGATATCAAAGCCTCTAAGTTCCTGGGTAACTGTGGCGGTGTGACGTTCCGGCCTGTCGCTTTTGGAGTTGTCCATGAGGGCCCTGATGTTCCAGGTCCCGAACTTCATGTTAGAGGAGTGGAAGATGACTGTGCACGAGTTCTTTTAATGTGGGGTGGCCGTTGCACACTGGCTACCACACGGGCTTAGCTGAGCAAGGTCTTGACCCAGTGGCAAGGGGGTCCGAGATAACTGGACACCAGACACTGCAGTTTGGGCCTAGTTGCCGACGGCGAGATGTTGGCCGCAGGCTCGGCGCTGAGCAGCGCGCCCTTGATGGCCGTCGGGATGGCAGCTCCCCAGGGAGCCCCCTGCTGAACAACTACCACCTTCTACAATCCAGCAACCTTCCACCCCCAGCCTCCCCCCTCCCACTATCTGAACTTCCCCTAGACCTAATAGACCCTAATAGGGGGGTCTTAAACACGTAAACCATTCTCTAAACCCAACCCTGCCAATCCCACAAGATCGGGCCTACCTCAGGCTTCCCACCACACCACCCATCAGCGACGCCGAGCGGGGTCCTTGATCTACGACGACACCCGGCGAGCAGCTGAGCCTCCGACCAGGCGATCGGGCCATCGCCCCTCCAGCGGTGGACCATCGCCCCTCCAGCGGTGGACCATCACCCCTCCAGCAGTGGGTCATCACCCCTCCAGCGGTGGGCCATCTCCCCTCCAGTGGTGGACCATCGCCCCTCCAGCGGTGGGCCATCGCCCCTCCAGCGGTGGACCATCGCCCCTCCAGCGGTGGGCCATCACCCCTCCAGCAGTGGGCCTTCACCCCTCCAGCGGTGGACCATCACCCCTCCAGCGGTGGGCCATCACCCCTCCAGCGGTGGGTCATCACCCCTCCAGCGGTGGACCATCACCCCTCCAGCGGTGGGCCATCACCCCTCCAGCAGTGATCGGGCCTCTACTCCTCGACGACGGGTGGACCTATCTTTCCCCACAGGTGACCTCCTCCTCAACGGCGACCGGGTCTCCTCTCCTGCAACGGCAGTTGGTCTCCGCTCCTCCTTCAGTGATGACTGGAGCTCTCCAACCCACTGGTGACCTGGCCTCTACTCATCCTCCAGCATGTGGTGAGCATCATGGCTGTGACCCCCCCCCCCTGACCTCCCACTCTGAACCCCAGTGGGCAACTGAGCCTCCCAATGCCTGCCCCCAACCAAGCCTCGGACTAGTTCCCAAGCCACTGCCAGAGGAAACAGGTTCTGTCTACTTGCTCTCTGAAAATCACTCATAAGTTTGAATAGCTGTATTAGGTCTCCATGACCCTTGTGTGCCCTAAGGAGAAGAATTGCAGCCTCCAGAGAATGTGCAGCAAAGGAATGGTGAAAGGAAAGAGAGTGTGTGCGGGAGCGAGCAGCACACAGGATGTGGATTGATGAACGGCAGTGTGAGTGTGTGGGGCTGTGAGCAGTCTGTGGCGGCAGCAAAAGCCTACTGCACCTGGTATTCCCAGGCAGTCTCCCATCCAAGTACTAACCAGGCCTGACTCTGCTTAGCTTCCGAGATCAGACGAGATCGGGCGTTTTCAGACTAGTGTGGCCGTAGGCATTTATTGCCTGGCTTTCTCTTCACTTCAACGCACACAGTCGTGTCCCTCATTCTTTTTTGCTCCTTTATATATTCACACAAGCAGACAGCACTGAAGGATGGGACTTTTTTCCTGTTCCCCCTCCCTCCCTCCCCACTTTACTTTCATTTTCAGCACCCAGCCTCGCACACAACACAAACTACAAGCCTATCCTTCATTGCCTTGTCTAAGCTTCAAAACTACCTTTCTTACACCATTCCCTCACACACTCACCCCCAATAACTCACTCACCTCAACCCCCAAATCATCACTCACCCCCACTATCTCACACCGCAACCTTCGCCCCTAATCACTCCCTGCCGCCCTGCTCCCCCAAAAACACTCACTTGTGAAAAACACTGCTCCCTGATGCCACAAAATAGACAATCGGAGAACCAGAAAGAAAGAGAGCGAGAGAGATAGAGAGATAGATAGAGAGAGATAGAGAGATAGAGAGATAGATAGAGAGAGAGAGAGATAGAGAGGGAGATAGAGATAGAGAGATAGAGAGAGAGAGAGAGAGAGAACGAACAGCAATGTGATAATGACCAGATATTCTATTTGTGCTGTTGGTTGAGTAATAAATATTGTCTGGGACACCAGGGAGAGCTCCCCCCAGTGTGGGGGTGTGGGAGGGGGTGGGGGGGAGAAATGGGGACGAAGGGGAAGAGAGGAGACAAGGAGACGGGGGTGGGGGGTTGGGGCGAAGAGGTGAGCCCGATGGACAGTGGGGGTGGAGAGGGGAGACGGGGGTGGGGGGGGGGGTAAGGGGAGATGGAGGAAGTGAGCCAGAGGGCAGGGGGAGAGGGGAGACCGAGGAACCCACCCCCATTTCACAGATTCCCCGATTCCCGGCACTCCAGTCACTCGCAAGCATGAGGGAGAGAGAGAGAGAGAGAGAGAGCTCGGGTGTGAGAGAGAGAGAGAGAGAGACAGAGAGAGAGAGCACTCGGGTGTGAGAGAGATCTCCTATTTCCTGAATCAGTCTGTTGTGTGGTACTTTATCAAATGTTTCCAACATATATACAACATCGACTGGACACCCCCAGACCGAGGGTGGGGGAAAGGGAGAGACCGAGGGTGGGGGAAGGGGAGAGACCGAGGGTGGGGGAAGGGGGAGACCGAGGGTGGGGAAAGGGGAGAGACCGAGGGTGGGGAAAGGGGGGAGAGCGAGGGTGGGGGGAAGGGGGAGAACGAGGGTGGGGGAAGGGGGAGACCGAGGGTGGGGAAGGGGGAGACCGAGGTATCTCCCGATTGCAGAGACTCACAAATGACAATGGTTTGAAATCTATGATCGCTAGTTACCAACATCATCATCATCATCATCGGCAGTCCCTCGGAATCGAGGAAGACTTGCTTCCACTCTTCAAAATGAGTCCTGAGGTGGCTGAACAGTCCAATACGAGAGCCACAGTCCCTGTCACAGGTGGGACAGATAGTCGTTGAGGGAAAGGGAGGGTGGGACTGGTTTGCCGGACGCTCCTTCCGCTGTCTGCACTTATTTTCTCCATGCTCTCGGCGATGAGACTCGAGGTGCTCAGCGCCCTCCCGGATGCACTTCCTCCACTTCGGGCGGTCTTTGGCCAGGGACTCCCAGGTGTCAGTGGGGATGTTGCAATTTATCAGGGAGGCTTTGATGTTTCCTCTGCCCACCTTTGGCTCGTTTGCCGTGAAGGAGTTCCGAGTAGAGCGCTTACTTTCGGAGTCTCGTGTCTGACATGTGGCCTGCCCAGCGGAGCTGATCAAGTGAGGTCAGTGCTTCGATGCTGGGGATGTTGGCCTGGTCGAGAACGCTAATGTTGGTGCGTCTGTCCTCCCAGGGGATTTGTAGGATCTTGTGGAGACATCGCTGGTGGTATTTCTCCAGTGACTTGAGGTGTCTACTGTACATGGTCCATGTCTCTGAGCCATACAGGACCATCTGCTTGGAGTCAGTTTTGAGAGCCTGGTCTTCGTACACTCTTCTCCTCAGGCGGCCGAAGGCTGCACTGGTGCACTGGAGGCGGTGTTGAATCACATCGTCAGTGTCTGCTCTTGTTGATAAGAGGCTCCCGAGGTATGGGAAATGGTGCACGTTGTCCAGGGCCGCACTGTGGATTTTGATGACTGGGGGGGCAGTGCTGTGAGGAGAGGACAGGCTGGTGGAGGACCTTTGTCTTATGGATGTTTAGCATAAGGCCCATGCTTTCGTTCACCTCAGTAAATACGTCGACTATGTCCTGGAGTTCAGCCTCTGTATGTGCGCAGGCGCAGGCATCGTCCGTGTACTGTAGCTCGAGGACAGAGGTTGGGGTGGTCTAGGACCTGGCCTGGAGACGGCGAAGGTTGAACAGCTTCCCACTGGTTCTGTAGTTTAGTTCCACTCCAGCGAGGAGCTTGTTGACTGTGAGGTGGAGCATGGCGGCGAGGATGATTGAGAAGAGGGTTGGGGCGATGACGCAGCCCTGTTTGACCCCGTGGATTGGGTCTGTAATGGATCCGTTGGTAAGGATCACGGCCTGTATGTCGTCATGGAGCAGGCGGAGGATGGTGACAAACTTTTGGGAGCGTCCGAAACGGAGGAGGACGCTTCATAGACCCTGGTGGTTGATCGTGTCAAAGGCTTTTGTAAGGTCGAAGAAGGCCATGTGTAAGGGGCCAGTGCTGCTCCCTGCATTTTTCCTGCAGCTGTCGCGCTGCACAGATCATGTCCGTTGTGCCCCGTAGGGGACGAAATCCGCACTGTGTCTCCGGGAGGAGCTCCTCAGCCACAGGGAGAAGACGGTTGAGGAGGACTCGAGCGACGAGTTTCCTAGTGCTGGACAGGCTAATGGGACTCAAGGTAGACAAGTCCCGTGGTCCTGATGAAATGCATCCCAGGGTATTAAAAGAGACGGCGGAAGTTATAGCAGATGCATTCGTTATAATCTACCAAAATTCTCTGGACTCTGGGGAAGTACCATCGGATTGGAAAGCAGCTCATGTAACGCCTGTTTAAAAAAGGGGGCAGACAAAAGGCAGGTAACTATAGGCCGATTAGTTTAACATCTGTAGTGGGGAAAATGCTTGAAGCTATCATTAAGGAACAAAGAACGGGATATCTAGATAGGAATAGTGTAATCAAGCAGACGCAACATGGATTCATGAAGGGGAAATCATGTTTAACTAATTTACTGGAATTCTTTGAGGATATAACGAGCATGGTGGATAGAGGTGTACCGATGGATGTGGTGTATTTAGATTTCCAAAAGGCATTTGGTAAGGTGCCACACAAAAGGTTACTGCAGAAGATAAAGGTACGCGGAGTCAGAGGAAATGTATTAGCATGGATAGAGAATTGGCTGGCTAACAGAAAGCAGAGAGTCGGGATAAATGGGTCCTTTTCAGGTTGGAAATCGGTGGTTAGTGGTGTGCCATGGGGATAGGTGCTGGGACCACAGCTGTTTACAATATACACAGATGACCTGGAAGAGGGGTCAGAGTGTAGTGTAACAAAATTTGCAGATGACACAAAGATTAGTGGGAAAGCGGGTTGTGTAGAAGACACAGAGAGGCTGCAAAGAGATTTAGATAGGTTAAGCGAATGGGCTAAGGTTTGGCAGATGGAATATAATGTCGGAAAATGTGAGGTCATCCACCTTGGGGGAAAAAAAACAGTAAAAGGGAATATTATTTGAATGGGGAGAAATTACAACATGCTGTGGTGCAGAGGGACCTGGGGGTCCTTGTGCATGAATCCCAAAAATTTAGTTTGCAGGTGCAGCAGGTAATCAGGAAGGCGAATGGAATGTTGGCCTTCATTGCGAGAGGGATGGAGTACAAAAGCAGGGAGGTCCTGCTGCAACTGTACAGGGTATTGGTGAGGCCGCACCTGGAGTACTGCGTGCAGTTTTGGTCACCTTACTTAAGGAAAGATATACTAGCTTTGGAGGGGGTACAGAGACGATTCACTAGGCTGATTCCGGAGATGAAGGGGTTACCTTATGATGATAGATTGAGTAGACTGGGTCTTTACTCATTGGAGTTCAGAAGGATGAGGGGTGATCTTATAGAAACATTGAAAATAATGAAAGGGATAGACAAGATAGAGGCAGAGAGGTTGTTTCCACTGGTCGGGGAGACTAGAACTAGGGGACACAGCTTCAAAATACGGGGGAGCCAATTTAAAACCGAGTTGAGAAGGAATTTCTTCTCCCAGAGGGTTGTGAATCTATGGAATTCTCTGCCCAAGGAAGCAGTTGAGGCTAGCTCATTGAATGTATTCAAATCACAGATAGACAGATTTTTCGCCATACCCCTTGATCCCCAAGTAGTAAGGACGACATCTAACTCCTTTTTGAATAGATTTAGTGAATTGGCATCAACAACTTCCTGTGGTAGACAATGACAGAGGTTCACCACTCTCTGGGTGAAGAAGTTTCTCCTCATCTCGCTCATAAATGGCTTACCCTTTATCCTTAGACTGTGACCCCTGGTTCTGGACTTCCCCAACATTGGGAACATTCTTCCTGGATCGAACCTATCTAAACCCGTCAGAATTTTAAACGTTTCTATGAGATCCCCTCTCATTCTTCTGAACTCCAGTGAATACAAGCCCAGTTGATCCAGTCTTTCTTGATATGTCAGTCCCGCCATCCCGGGAATCAGTCTGGTGAACCTTCGCTGCACTCCCTCAAAAGCAAGAATATCCTTCCTCAAGTTAGGAGACCAAAACTGTAAACAATACTCCAGGTGTGGCCTCACCAAGGCCCTGTACAACTGTAGTAATACCTCCCTGCCCCTGTACTCAAATCCCCTCACGAAGAAGGCCAACATGCCATTTGCTTTCTTAACCGCCTGCTGTAACTGCATGCCAACCTTCAATGACTGATGTACCATGACACCCAGGTCTCGTTGCACCTCCCCTTTTCCTAATCTGTCACCATTCAGATAATAGTCTGTCTCTCTGTTTTTACCACCAAAGTGATAACCTCACATTTATCCACATTATACTTCATCTGCCATGCATTTGTCCACTCACCTAACCTATCCAAGTCACTTTGCAGCCTCATAGCATCCTCCTCGCAACTCACACTGCCACTCAACTTAGTGTCATCCGAAAATTTGGGGATACTACATTTAATCCCCTCGTCTAAATCATTAATGTACAATGTAAACAGCTGGGGCCTCAGCACAGAACCTTACGGTACCCCCACTAGTCACTGCCTGCCATTCTGAAAAGTACCCATTTACTGCTACTCTTTGCTTCCTGTCTGCAAACCAGTTCTCAATCCACGTCAGCACACTACCTCCAATCCCATGTGCTTTAACTTTGCATATTAATCTCTTGTGTGGGACCTTGTCGAAAGCCTTCTGAAAGTCCAAATATACCACATCAACTGGTTCTCCCTTGTCCACTCTACTGAAACATCCTCAAAATATTCCAGAAGATTTGTCAAGCATGATTTCCCTTTCACAAATCCATGCTGACTTGGACCTATCACGTCACCTCTTTCCAAATGCACTGCTATGACATCCTTAATAATTGATTCCATCATTTTACCCACTACCGATGTCAGGCTGACCGGTCTATAATTCCCTGTTTTCTCTCTCCCTACTTTTTTAAAAAGTGGGGTTACATTGGCTACCCTCCACTCCATAGGAACTGATGCAGTCTATGGAATGTTGGAAAATGACTGTCAATGCATCCGCTATTTCCAAGGCCACCTCTTTTAGTACTCTGGGATGCAGACCATCAGGCCCTGGGGATTTATCGGCCTTCAATCCCATCAATTTCCCCAACACAATTTCCCGACTAATAAGGATTTCCCTCAGTTCCTCCTTCTTACTCGACCCTCTGACCCCTTTTATATCCAGAAGGTTGTTTGTGTCCTTAGTGAATACCGAACCAAAGTACTTGTTGAATTGGTCTGCCATTTCTTTGTTTCCCATTATGATTTCCCCTGATTCTGACTGCAGAGGACCTACGTTTGTCTTTACTAATCTTTTTCTCTTTACATATCTATAGAAGCTTTTGCAGTCCGTCTTAATGTTCCCTGCAAGCTTCCTCTCGTACTCTATTTTCCCTGCCCTAATCAAACCCTTTGTCCTCCTCTGCTGAGTTCTAAATTTCTCCCAGTCGCCAGGTTCGCTGCTATTTCTGGCCAATTTGTATGACACTTCCTTGGCTTTAATACTATCCCTGATTTCCCTTGATAGCCACGGTTGAGCCACCTTCCCTTTTTTATTTTGACGCCAGACAGGGATGTACAATTGTTGTAGTTCATCCATGCCGTCTCTAAATGTCTGCCATTGCCCATCCACTGTCAACCCGTTAAGTATCATTCGCCAATCTATCCTAGCCAATTCACGCCTCATACCTTCAAACTTACCCTTCTTTAAGTTCTGGACCATGGTCTCTGAATTAACTGTTTCATTCTCCATCCTAATGTAGAATTCCACCATATTATGGTCACTCTTCCCCAAGGGGCCTTGCACAACGAGATTGCTAATTAATCCTCTCTCATTACACAACACCCAGTCTAAGATGGCCTGCCCCCTGGTTGGTTCCTCGACATATTGATCGAGAAACCCATCCCTTATGCACTCCAGGAAATCCTCCTCCACCCTATTGCGTCCAGTTTGGTTAGCCCAATCTATATGCATATTAAAGTCACCCAGGATAACTGCTGCACCTTTATTGCATGCACCCCTAATTTCCTGTTTGATACCCTCCCCAACATCACTACTGTTTGGAGGTCTGTACACAACTTCCACTAACATTTTTTGCCCTTTGGTGTTCTGCAGCTCTACCCATATAGATTCCACATCATCCAAGCTGATGTCCTTCCTAACTCTTGCATTAATCTCCTCTTTAACCAGCAATGCTACCCCACCTCCTTTTCCTTTTATTCTATCCTTCCTGAATGTTGAATTCCAGGCCCTGATCATCCTGGAGCCACGTCTCTGTAATCCCAATCACATCATATCTGTTAACATCTATTTGCACAGTTAATTCATCCACCTTATTATGGATGCTCCTTGCATTAAGACACAAAGGCTTCAGGCTTGTTTTTTTAACACCCTTTGTCCTTTTAGAATTATGATGTAGTGTGGCCCTTTTTATTTCTTGCCTTTGTTTACTCGGCCTTCCACTATTGCTTTTTACCTTTCTACCATCTGTTTCTGACTCCATATTACTTTGCCCTGTCTCGCTGCATAGGTTCCCATCCCCCTGCCATATTAGTTTAAACACTCCCGAACTGCATTAGCAAATGTTACCCCCAGGACATCAGTTCCAGTCCTGCCCAAGTGCAAACCGTCCCTTTTGTACAGGTACATGAAGGATGTGATTGCACTGGAGAGGGGACAGAGGAGATTTACGAGGATGTTGCCAGCAGTGGAGAATCTTAGCTGTGAGAACAGATTGGATAGGCTGGATTTGTTTTCCTTGGAACTGTGGAGGCTGCGGGAAGACCTCATTGAGGTGTATAAAATGATAAGGGCCTAGATATAGTGGATAGAGAGAGCCCGTTTCCCTTAGCAGAGGGGTCAACAACGAGGGGACATAAATTTAATGTAATTGGTAGAAGGTTTAGAGAGGATTTGAAGGGACATTTCTTCACGCAGAGGGTTGTGGGAGTCTGGAACTCACTGCCTGAAAGGGTAGTGGAGGCAGAAACCCTCACCACAATTAAAAAGTACTTGGATGTGCACTTGGAGTGCCGTAACCTGTAGGGTTACAGACCTAGAGCTGGAAAGTGGGATTAGGTTGAATAGCCTCTTGTTGGCCGGCACGGACACGATGGGTCGAAATGGCCTCCTTCCGTGCTGTAAACTTCGATGGTTCTACTAACTTTTTGTGTTTCATACACAAGGACCTCCAGGTCCCTCTGTACTGCAGCACTTTGTAATCTCTCTCCATTTAAATAATAATTTGCTTTTTTTATTTTTCCTGCCAGAGTGGATAACCTCACGTTTTCCCACATCATACTCCATCTGCCAAATGTTTTCCCACTCACTTAGCCTGTCTATATCCCTTTGCAGATTATTTGCGTCCTCCTCACAACTTGCTTTCCCACCTATCTTTGTAACATCAGCAAATTTGGCTACATTACACTCGGTCCCTTCATCCAAATCAATAGATTGTAAATAGTTGAGGCCCCAGCACCGATTCCTGTGGCATCCCACTAGTTACCGTTTGCCAACCGGAAAATGACCCATTTATCACGACTCTCTATTTTCTGTCAGTTAGCCAATCCGCTATCCATGCTAATATATTACCCCCAACCTCATGAACTTTTATCGTGCAATAACCTTTTATGTGGCACCTTATCAAATGCCTTCTGGAAATCCAAATACACCACATCCACTGGTTCCCCTTTATCCACCCTGCTCATTACACCCTCAAAGAACTCCAGAAATTTGTCAAACATGATTCCCTTTCATAAAACCATGCTGACTCTGCTTGATTGAATAAAGCTTTTCCAAATGTCCTGCTACTGCTTCCTCAATAATGGACCACAGCATTTTCCCAATAACAGATGTTAGGCTAACTGGTCTATAGTTTCCTGCTATCTGTCTCCATCCTTTTTAAAATAGGGGCATGACATTTGCAGTTTTCCAATCCGCTGGGACCTCTCCAGAATCCAGAGAATTTTGGTAGATTACAACCAATGCATCTACCATCATTTCTTTTAAGACCCTAGGATACAGGCCATCAGGTCTGGGGGACTTGTCCACCTTTAGTCCCATTATTTTACCGAATCCTTTTTCTTCAGTGATAGTGTTAAGTTTCTCCCTCCATATAGCCCCTTGATAAGCTATTACCTGCATTGGGATGTTTTTAACGTCCACTACCGTGAAGACCGGCACAAAATATTTGTTCAAAGTCTGCTATTTCTCAGTTCCCCATTCTTAACAAACATCTGCGTATAACAAATTAACCTGATTGCCCCTCTAGTTCTTTTGACGATTATTTTAAAACTGTGACTTTTGCTTACAGCCCCACTTATCAGAGGAAATATTTCTGCCGACTTTCTCGAAAAATCTCTCGGAATTTTGAATAACTCTGTTAGATCTCTCCTTAATCTTCTCTGCTCTGAAGGCAACAATCCCAGCTTATCTGATCTCTGGACATAATTGAAGTCTCAGGTATCATCCTGGTAAACCTCCTCTGTACTCTCGCCAAGGTTTTGGATTTCTTCCTAATGTGCGCTGCTCAGAACTGTACACAATAGTCCAGCCTCACCACTGATGTATAATGGGTTAGCATTGAACTCCTTGTTTTTGTGTTCAGTCTCTTAAATGCCTTACCAGCTTACCCTTCCATCTTCAAACATTTGTCAATATTTACCCCCAGGTCTCTCTGCTCTTGCATCTCATCAAAATAGTACCGTTTGCATTATGCTGCCTCTCCATGTTGTTCTTCCCAAAGTGCATCACTTCACACCGAGACATAATAAATTGCATCTGCCATGTTTCAGTCCAGTTCACCAGTCGGTCTCTGTCTTTCTAAAGTCCGCTGTTACCCTGCTCACCATTTACTACAATCAAGTTTCTGTCCTCAGTAAACCTCGAGAGTTCACTCCCTCTAGCAAAGACCAGGTCGTTTAAAATATAATCAGAACAGCAAAGGTCTCAATTGCGACACTTGGTCGACCCAATGCATACTTCGCCGCAGTCAGAAAAACATCCGTTCAGCACTGCTCTCTGTCCCGTCACTCAGCTAATTCCATATCCAAGTTACCACCGTCCCTTTAACACCGCGTGCTTCAATTTTCCAAACAAGTCCATTATGTGATACTTTATCAAATGGCTTTTGAAAGTCGATATACACAACATCTACTGCACCAACTTCAACACCGTGACACTTCATTTACTCTAAAAACACAATTCAACGTGACTGGGTGTTTCGAGACAGAAACTGATCTCTCTTCATGTCCCATTGCACAGGCTCCTGCTGATTAATTGTGCTCGGTGGTCAGACTCTCCCAGTCCCATTCTCACCATTTCCTGCCTTACCTTCTAACTTTTGTGTACTGTCTACAGGACCGGTGTTTATCTGAGTTAATGGGACACTGACCTTTTTACTCAGTCCATCCCAAGGACCAGTGTTTATCTGAGTTAATGGGACTCTGTCTGACCTTTCACCCCAGTCAATCCCTAGGACCAGTGTGTATCCGAGTCAATGGGACTCTGTCTGACCTTTCTTCCCAGACTATGTCTGAGTCAATGGGACTCACTCTGACCTTTCTCCCCAGACTATATCTGAGTCAATGGGACTCTCTCTGACCTTTCTCCCCAGACTATATCTGAGTCAATGGGACTCTCTCCGACCTTTCTCCCCAGACTATATCTGAGTCAATGGGACTCTCTCTGACCTTTCTCCCCAGTCTATATCTGAGTCAATGGGACTCTCTCTGACCTTTCTCCCCAGACTATATCTGAGTCAATGGGACTCTCTCTGACCTTTCTCCCCAGACTATATCTGAGTCAATGGGACTCTCTCTGACCTTTCTCCCCAGACTATATCTGAGTCAATGGGACTCTCTCTGACCTTTCTCCCCAGACTAGATCTGAGTCAATGGGACTCTCTCCGACCTTTCTCCCCAGACTATATCTGAGTCAATGGGACTCTCTGACCTTTCTCCCCAGACTATATCTGAGTCAATGGGACTCTCTCCGACCTTTCCCCCAAACTATATCTGAGTCAATGGGACTCTCTCCGAACTTTCTCCCCAGACTATATCTGAGTCAATGGGACTCTCTCTGACCTTTCTCCTCAGACTATATCTGAGTCAATGGGACTCTCTCTGAACTTTCTCCCCAGACTATATCTGAGTCAATGGGACTCTCTCTGACCTTTCTCCCCTGTCCATCCCCAGGACCAGTGTGTAACTGAGTCAATGGAACTTTCTATTACCTTTCTCCCCAGTCGATCTATGGAAGCTCTGTGAATCGGAAGGTTCTCTCTGGTTGATGCTCTCACAATCCTGTGCTGGTTCACCTGTTGTTGTACCTCCGTCTACAAGCCCTGTTTACTTGCACCTGTGGAACGTTGTCAATCACTCGCGGTCATTCACTGGGAGTTCGAATTATGGTAGGTCTGAAAATGAGACAAATATTGATGGTGTGAATTAGAATGTAATGTATACTTTTCTTTCTTTGTCATTTGCCTCAGATTACCAACAAGCCGACCATGGCTTCACGCAAAACCCCAGTTCTTGACGAAACTGCGGAATTTACTGTCTTTTGCTCAGACAAACCAACACTGTCTGATCTCACTGGGCCCACGGGTTACACACTGTCTGAGCTCACTGGGCCCCCGGGTTACACACTGTCTGATCTCACTGGGCCCACGGGTTACACGCTGTCTGATCTCACTGGGCCCCCGGGTTACACACTGTCTGAGCTCACTGGGCCCTCGGGTTACACGCTGTCTGATCTCACTGGGCCCACGGGTTACACACTGTCTGATCTCACTGGGCCCCCGGGTTACACACTGTCTGATGTCACCAGGCTCCCGGGTTACACACTGTCTGATGTCACCAGGCTCCCGGGTTACACACTGTCTGATGTCACCAGGCTCCCGGGTTACACAGTGTCTGATCTCACTGGGCCCCCGGGTTACACACTGTCTGATCTCACTGGGCCCACGAGTTACACACTGTCTGATCTCACTGGGCCCATGGGTTACACACTGTCTGATCTCACTGGGCCCATGGGTTACACACTGTCTGATCTCACTGGGCCCCCAGGTTACACACTGTCTGATCTCACTGGGCCCCCGGGTTACACACTGTCTGATCTCACTGGGCCCCCGGGTTACACACTGTCTGATCTCACTGGGCCCCCAGGTTACACACTGTCTGATTTCACTGGGCCACCGGGTTACACGCTGTCTGATCTCACTGGGCCCCCGGGTTACACACCGTCTGATCTCACTGGGCCCCCGGGTTACACACTGTCTGAGCTCACTGGGCCCCCGGGTTACACACTGTCTGATCTCACTGGGCCCCCGGGTTACACACTGTCTGATCTCACTGGGCCCCCGGGTTGCACACTGTCTGATCTCACTGGGCCCCCGGGTTACACACTGTCTGATCTCACTGGGCCCACGGGTTACACGCTGTCTGATCTCACTGGGCCCCCGGGTTACACGCTGTCTGATCTCACTGGGCCCACGGGTTACACGCTGTCTGATATCACTGGGCCCATGGGTTACACGCTGTCTGATCTCACTGGGCCCCCGGGTTACACACTGTCTGATCTCACTGGGCCCCCGGGTTACACGCTGTCTGATCTCACTGGGCCCCCGGGTTACACACTGTCTGATCTCACTGGGCCCCCGGGTTACACACTGTCTGATCTCACTGGGCCCACGGGTTACACGCTGTCTGATCTCACTGGGCCCCCGGGTTACACACTGTCTGATCTCACTGGGCCCCCGGGTTACACGCTGTCTGATCTCACTGGGCCCCCGGGTTACATGCTGTCTGATCTCACTGGGCCCCCGGGTTACACACTGTCTGATCTCACTGGGCCCCCGGGTTACACACTGTCTGATCTCACTGGGCCCCCGGGTTACACACTGTCTGATCTCACTGAGCCCCCGGGTTACACACTGTCTGATCTCACTGGGCCCACGGGTTACACGCTGTCTGATCTCACTGGGCCCCCGGGTTACATGCTGTCTGATCTCACTGGGCCCACGGGTTACACGCTGTCTGATATCACTGGGCCCATGGGTTACACGCTGTCTGATCTCACTGGGCCCCCGGGTTACACACTGTCTGATCTCACTGGGCCCCCGGGTTACACACTGTCTGATCTCACTGGGCCCCCGGGTTACACGCTGTCTGATCTCACTGGGCCCCCGGGTTACACGCTGTCTGATCTCACTGGGCCCCCGGGTTACACGCTGTCTGATCTCACTGGGCCCCCGGGTTACACCCTGTCTGATCTCACTGGGCCCCCGGGTTACACACTGTCTGATCTCACTGGGCCCCCGGGTTACACGCTGTCTGATCTCACTGGGCCCCCGGGTTACACGCTGTCTGATCTCACTGGGCCCCCGGGTTTGTGGAAATGTATTTTTATCTAAGCTGTATCATATTCTATTCTTGAGCCCTTTTGATATCAAACAAAATGGAGTCCTGGTCCTTCCAGAAATTTCTGCAACAGACAGTCGGTTTGCATAAACAGCTAAACCTGGCTTGAAACGGCTGACAACTAATCAATGGGCACCAGACGGCTAGGATACAAGTCCTGCTGAGACAAGTACCACCCATGGTGCTCTCCTATTATCCATACAACACCAGTTCCACTCCCCCCACCCTTTTCGAGACACTCAAACCACCAGCCATTATCTCTTGTACAGACCTCACCCATTACATGCAAAAAGATAACTGACCAGGAAACTGGACAATGCTATGCAGGTAATAGCTCATTACCATACTCTCATCGAGTAATGGCTGACTGGCCAAATGATAACCCTGACAAAAGGAAATATTTGGAAACCATGTCAGGACAAGGATGTAGTCATTAACTCTTTATCTGTATTCACTGACTGCGAGACAGAGCCAATACACAGGAAGAGGCCATAACTTGGGTTTTTAACTGTATAAATATCTCATGAAATTGTACAATTTGGAAGGTGTTCACTTAGCCGTTGACTGAGTGAGACGTTTCCCTTGCTTGCAAGTAAAAAATAAAGGAACATCTGCCGGGCTGAAGGTGACTGAGTCGTATATTGTGAGTCGAGTTTCCGACAGTTACTTCTTGGAGGTTCCACCGAGATTGCTTACTCTCTAACCTGTGAGTAAAACGGATGCGTGCATAGTGCCTCTTCAGTGAAGGGCTTCATTGGCCAGAATAAGGTGAGCCTTTTGCATAACGAGAAGTCCGTGTAACACACCGATTCTTCCGGTTCAGAAGCCCAATAGTGACAAATGGAGGTTTGTCCAAGACCTACGAGCTGTGAATGAATCTACCATATTCTCACAATGCTTAAAAGAAGGATTTGGAATGAAGTATCCCGGAATGCTTTCCACAATCTGAAGCAGTCCCTCACTTCAGCACCAGCCTTGGGATTACCAGATTACACGAAGACATTCAACTTATTTGTTCATCACAAGTCGGGTTTTGCACAATCTGTTTTGACTCAGTTACATGGGGACAGGCAGCGACCGGTAGCGTATTTCCTTGCCCAACTAGACCCAGTGGCACGCGGACTACCAGGATGTCTTCCTTCGCTGGCAGCAGCTTATTACGCTATACAACAGGCTCAGACAATAACTCTAAATCATCAAACCATTTTATATATCCCACACTCTGTCGAGATTTTACTTGCTAAATGTGCCACCCAACACCTAACATCTGCAACAACCACTAAACATGAAGTCGAACTGTTATCAAATCCGAACCTTATCATTAAAAGTTGTACTACCTTAAATCCAGCCACTCTACTCCCCACGGAAGAAGACAGCGAACCCCGTTCATGTGAAATGGTAACCTCATTAGTGACTAAACCACGTATCAATTTAACAGATGTACCAATGTGTAACCCTGATCTAGTGTACTATGTTGACGGATCAGCCTTACGAAATGACAGAGGCCAACCTAGAGCGGCTTATGCAGTTGTAACCCTGTTTAATGTTGTCAAACAGCCTCTCTTCCAGACTCCTTTTCAGCCCAATAAGCCGAATTGTTTGCGTTAACTCGAGCCTGTATTCTGGCTGAAGGACAAACAGTTAATATCTACACCGACTCCAGGTATGCTTTTGGGGTATCACATGACTATGGACAAATTTGTAAATTTCAAGGGTACCTGAATTGTTCAGGAACCACTATCAAAAATGCAGAATAAGTGGAAAATCTCCTGCGAGCCATTCAATGCACCTTGAGACTTGCCATTCGCAAATGCCAAGCACATATGGGCCAGTCGAATGAGGTAGCACTTGGGAACACCAGAGCTGATAATGCAGCTAAGTCAGCAGCTCTGTCAAACGGGGGGATGCAGGCGTCATTGTTCCCACTACTGTTGCTAAATGTTTGTTAAAAGAAATCATACCGCGCTTCGGAATCCCTGCTAAGCTTTCTAGTGATAACGGGTCACATTTCACGGGAACTGTTATAAGAGAAATGTGTGAAGCTTTCACATGTGTAACGTTTTCATTGCAGTTATCATCCACAATCAGCTGAACTTGTTGAAAGATATAATGGAATGCTTAAAAAATAAGCTGGCAAAATTATGTAATGACACTGGACTGAAATGGACAGAACTGCTGCCCTTAGCCTTGATGGTGATGTGATCTGCAAACAACAGAACAACAGGCCCGTCACCGCATGAGATGGTTATGGGACGTCCCCAACGACTACCTTTTACAGCACCATTTACAGCAAAACAAATGGACATCCACAAAATGGAGGAAAATATGTTGAATTATTGTATTGCACTTACCAAATGTATTTCCAGCTTTCATTCACAGGTAAAAGAAGCTCAAGTCAAGCTAGTGGAAGGAAAGTGTCATAACCTGGAGCCCGGGGAATTCGTTTACATCAAAATCTTTAAAAGATAAAGCAGTCTACAGCCAAGATTTGAAGGACCATACCAGGTCTTGCTGGCGACTAATACTGCAATCAAGATGAAGGAAAGACCAACATGGATCCATTGCAAAAGGGCACCCAACCAGGAGGAAGGGAAGAAGGAACCAGAGGAACAGAAAAAGGAAGACTGAATAAGGAACTGTACGGACTAATGGTGCTGGGTTTGACAGGGTTTTACTTTACATTATTGATTATACCAGGGGCCACCGAAGGGAACTGCAAGTAAACGTATTTATGGCACTGAGTCATAAGTATGCTCAAGAAAGAAACTTGTCGAGTTGTTGGATATGTTCCCATGTACCTGTCCACTCCGAAGGGGATATTCCCCTGAGATCTGTCCCCTTTAACGAATCAGAAATGGTAGAATGGTTGATAGTGCAAAATAGGACAAACCTAACCAAGGTGTCAGAAACGAAGGAGCAAACAGAATGGAGGTCAGCAGGGTATAAACTTACAGCCTTCCAGGGATGGTACCAGCCCGATTATAATAATAACCGTCAGACTCCCTTCCTAAGTATTACTCCCGGAATAGGAAATCCTGAAGGTATAATATGCCTAGTGAGTGATGAGACTAAAGGACCAGAAATGGGACGCAGCAAGTGTTCCCAAATGATTAAATGGCAAGCCACAACGAATCCCACTGAGAGAAAGATAGCAACCGTTGGCTGGACAATGGTCTATAACAAAGCCCCAGGTGAAGGGTGTGAAGGTGAGACCACTCGAGTATGGATGGCGCGAAAGGACCAGGAGCTGACATCCTATAATTGCACCTACTTTATTTGTGGCCATAAAGCCTACCCATGGTTACCAGCCAACTGGACAGGGTCCTGTTACTCAGGATATGTGGTACCCTTTATCAGATCAATAAAGACTCTCAGGGATGCCTATGGAAGTCATAGATTTAAACAGGATTTGACATGGCTAAATGGAATATTCAAGGTAATGGTGCCACCCTATGGAATAGCATCAACCGAATGGCAGTTATGGGAACTGGCTAACTTAGTCGAATCAGTAGCCAACGCAACTTCCCAAGCCTTTGAAGGGGTGAATGATGAAATGGTAGCTATTCGAACAGTGGCTCTCCAAAATCGTATGGCCTTAGATTATCTCCTAGCCAAAGAAGGAGGGACATGCGCATTAATAGGTGGAGAATGCTGTACATATATGCCGGATAAGTCAGAAGAAATCGGCAGTCAAGCTGAATACATTAGGAAAAAGTTAATAGAGTATAAACACACAGTTGGCCAGGACGGTATCACCTTGTGGGGTTGGGCATCGGGATGGTTGAGATCCCTAGGGAGATCTGTGGTACAGGGTTTGATCATATTCCTGCTGATAGTCTTCGCCCTATATCTATTATTTGTCTTGGTTAAGTGTTGCTGTGCCAGGGTGGGAAAAACCATGTTACCTACCGAGACCACGGCTAGAATTATGGCAGCAACAACTACTGAAGGCTCTTGTGTGGAAATGGAAATAGAGAGACTGTACAAGATCAGAATGGATTAAGTTGTCCTTGTGAAGGACAAAATGGGGGAATGTGGAAATGTATTTTTATATAAGCTGATACCATACGGTATTTTTGTGCCCTTTGCAATATATAACAAAATGGAGTCCTGGTCCTTCCAGAAATTCCTGCATCAAGCAGTCGGCTTGCATAAACAGCTAAACCTGGCTTGAAATGGCTGATAGCCACCAGACAGCTAGGAAACAAGTCTTGCTGAAGACAAGTACCACCCATGGTGCTCTCCGCCAGTTCCACACCACCCCACCCTTTTCAAAGTACTCAAACCACCAGCCATTATCTCTTGTAGAGACCTCATCCATTTGATGCAAAAAGTTAACTGACCAGGAAACTGGACAATCCTGACACAATGCAAGGCAGGTAATAGCACATTACCACACTCTCATCGAGTAATGGCCGGCTGGCCAACTGATAACCCTGACAAAAGGAAATATCTGGAAACCATGTCATGACAAGGATGTAGTAATTAACTCTTTATCTGTATTCACTGACTGCGAGACAGAGCCAATACACAGGGAGAGGCCATAACTTGGGTTTTACTGTATAAATATCTCGTGAAATTGTACCATTTCGGAGGTGTTCACTTAGCCATTGACTGAGTGTGACATTTCCCTTGCTAGCAAGTAAAATAAAGAAACTTCTGCCGGAGCTGAAGGTGTCTAAGTCGTTTATCGGGAGTCGAGATTTCAACAATCTTTATTAAAATATAAGGTGTATATATCATTTTATCAGTTTATACTTAAATGATAATCATTTAATTCAAGTGCCATTGTGAAATTCAGAAATGGATTTAATGCTAATAACCAAGTAAAACCCAGCGTCCAGTTCAGAACTGTAAGATTATTTATTAAAATAGTTAACCCCCTCATCTCAGGAATCAACCGAGTGAACCTTCTCTGAACTGCTCCCAATGCAAGTATATCCTTCCTTAAATACGGAGAACAAAACTATACGCAGTACTCCAGATGTGGCCTCACCAATACTCTATACAGTTGTAGCAGGACTTCCCTGCTTTTATACTCTATCCCCCTTGCAATAAAGGTCAACATTCCAGTTGCCTTCCTGATCACTTGTTGTACCGACATACTACAGCTCAGGGGAGCGAGCATCTATCGCGACTACTGACCGGACGCAGGGCTACAAAATGCAGCATACAGAGAGAGAGCCGGAGTTCAGAGGAGCTATCTGCAGCAGCGCCAAACGGGCCTGCGTGGGTAAGAGATAAAAGTAACTGGTTGGTTGGTGAGTATTTCTCTTTTTTTAAAAACCTTGGGCATTGGTGTAAGTTACGAGCCGCAATTAAATAGATAAGTGACATTTCTAATCTAAAAAAGCGAATTAATTAAATCAGCTGATTGCTGAGTAGCTGCTGGGTGTGTTTTACTCAGGTTTAGAGTTTATTTCTGCTTGATAGTTCCGAGTTTAACTAGAGGGATGGCAGGGCAGCTCAGTCCTGTGCAGTGCACATCCTGTGGCATGTGGGGAGTCCTGGAAGCTTCACGCAGCCGGGACGACCACGTGTGCAGGAGGTGTCTCCAGCTGCAACTCGAGCTCCGCCTTTTGGAGCTTGAGCCGCGGCTGGAGTCACTGCGGTGCATCGCGAGACCGAGAGCAATGTGGATAACACGTTTCGAGAGGTGGTCACCCCGCAGCTTAAGAGTGTGCAGGCAGAGAGGGAGTGGGTGACCACCAGACAGACGAGGAGGACTAGGCAGGTAGTGCAGGAGTCCCCCCGAGTCCATCTCGCTCTCCAACCGGTATTCTCTTCTGAGTACCGGTGGGGACGATGGCTGCTCTGGAGAGTGCAGCCAGAGCCAAGCCCACGGCACCACGGGTGGCTCAGCTGTACGGCGGAGGAGGAAGAAGAATGGAAGAGCTATAGTGGTTGGGGATTCGATACTCAGGGGAGCAGACAGGCGTTTCTGCGGCCGCAGACATGTCTCCAGGATGGTGTGTTGCCTCCCTGGTGCCACGGTCAAGGATGTCACCCGAGCGGCTGCAGGGAATTCTGGGAGGGAAAGGATGAACAGCCACAGGTCGTGGTCCATATCGGGACCAATGACAGAGGTAGGAAGAGGGATGAGGTCCTGCAGGCAGAGTTTAGGGAGCTCGGAGAGAGATTAAAAAGCAGGACCTCAAAGGTAGTAATTTCCGGATTACTCCCAGTTCCATGAGCTAGTGAGTACAGAAATAGGATAGAGCAGATAAATGCATGGCTGGAGAAATGGTGCAGGAGGGAGGGCTTTAGATTCCTGAGGCATTGGGACTCCTTCTGGGGCAGGTAAGTCCTGTACAAGCCGCACGGGTTGCACCTCAACAAAGCAGGGACCAATATCCTCGCAGGGGCAAGGGGGTTGCAAGTGCTGTTGGGGAGGATTTAAACTAACTTGGCAGGGGGAGAGGAACCTGAGAATAGATTCAGTAGGGAGGGAAGTAAAGCTGGAATTGGAAAGTAAATACATAGAAAGTGAATGGACCAGCGGTGGGCCTTCACCCCTCCAGCGGTGGGCCATCACCCCTCCAGCGGTGGGCCTTCACCCCTCCAGCGGTGGGCCTTCACCCCTCCAGCGGTGGGCCTTCACCCCTCCAGCGGTGGGCCTTCACCCCTCCAGCGGTGGGCCTTCACCCCTCCAGCGGTGGGCCTTCACCCCTCCAGCGGTGGGCCTTCACCCCTCCAGCGGTGGGCCTTCACCCCTCCAGCGGTGGGCCTTCACCCCTCCAGCGGTGGGCCTTCACCCCTCCAGCGGTGGGCCTTCACCCCTCCAGCGGTGGGCCATCACCCCTCCAGCGGTGGGCCATCACCCCTCCAGCGGTGGGCCATCACCCCTCCAGCGGTGGGCCTTCACCCCTCCAGCGGTGGGCCTTCACCCCTCCAGCAGTGATCGGGCCTCTACTCCTCGACGACGGGTGGACCTATCTTTCCCCACAGGTGACCTCCTCCTCAACGGCGACCGGGTCTCCTCTACTGCAACGGCAGTTGGTCTCCGCTCCTCCTTCAGTGACGACTGGAGCTCTCCAACCCACTGGTGACCTGGTCTCTACTCCTCCTCCAGCATGTGGTGAGCATCATGGCTGTGACCCCCCCTGACCTCCCACTCTGAACCCCAGTGGGCAACAGAGCCTCCCAATGCCTGCCCCCAACCAAGCCTCGGACTAGTTACCAAGCCACTGCCAGAGGAAACGGGTTCTGTCTACTTGCTCTCTGAAAATCGCTCATAAGTTTGAATAGCTGTATTAGGTCTCCATGACCCTTGTGTGCCCTAAGGAGAAGAATTGCAGCCTCCAGAGAATGTGCAGCAAAGGAATGGTGAAAGGAAAGAGAGAGTGTGCGGGAGCGAGCAGCACAAAGGATGTGGATTGATGAACGGCAGTGTGAGTGTGTGGGGCTGTGAGCAGTCTGTGGCGGCAGCAAAAGCCTACTGCACCTGGTATTCCCAGGCAGTCTCCGATCCAAGTACTAACCAGGCCTGACTCTGCTTAGCTTCCGAGATCAGACAAGATCGGGCGTTTTCAGACTAGTGTGGCCGTAGGCATTTATTGCCTGGCTTTCTCTTCACTTCAACGCACACAGTCGTGTCCCTCATTCTTTTTTGCTCCTTTATATCTTCGCACAAGCAGACAGCACTGAAGGATGGGACTTTTTTCCTCTCCCCATCCCTCCCCACTTTACTTTCATTTTCAGCACACAGCCTCGCACAGAACACAAACTACAAGCCTATCCTTCATTGCCTTGTCTAAGCTTCAAAACTACCTTTCTTACACCATTCCCTCACACACTCACCCCCAATAACTCACTCACCTCAACCCCCAAATCATCACTCACCCCCACTATCTCACACCGCAACCTTCGCCCCTAATCACTCCCTGCCGCCCTGCTCCCCCAAAAACACTCACTTGTGAAAAACACTGCTCCCTGATGCCACAAAATACAGACAATCGGAGAACCAGAAAGAAAGAGAGCGAGAGAGAGATAGAGAGAGAGAGAGAGAGATAGAGATAGAGATATATAGAGAGAGAACGAACAGCAATGTGATAATGACCAGATATTCTATTTGTGCTATTGGTTGAGTAATAAATATTGTCTGGGACACCAGGGAGAGCTCCCCCCAGTTTGGGGGTGTGGGGGGGGGAGACGGGGGCGGGGGGAGACGGGGGCGGGGGGTGGGGGGAGACGGGGGTGGGGGGAGACGGGGGTGGGGGGTGGGGGGAGACGGGGGTGGGGGGTGGGGGGAGACGGGGGTGGGGGGTGGGGGGAGACGGGGGTGGGGGGGGGGAGACGGGGGTGGGGGGAGACGGGGGTGGGGGGAGACGGGGGTGGGGGGTGGGGGGAGACGGGGTGGGGGGTGGGGGGAGACGGGGGTGGGGGGTGGGGGGAGACGGGGGTGGGGGGTGGGGGGAGACGGGGGTGGGGGGTGGGGGGAGACGGGGGTGGGGGGAGAGGGGGAGACGGGGGTGGGGGGTGGGGGAGGGGGAGACGGGGGTGGGGGTGGGGGGAGGGGGAGACGGGGGGGGTGGGGGGAGGGGGAGACGGGGGTGGGGGGAGGGGGAGACGGGGGTGGGGGGAGGGGGAGACGGGGGTGGGGGGAGGGGGAGGGGGGGGGAGGGGAGACGGGGTGGGGGGGAGGGGGGTGGGGGGAGGGGGAGACGGGGGTGGGGGGGAGGGGGAGACGGGGGTGGGGGGAGGGGGGAG
>NC_091985.1:226002650-226005150 GCF_044704955.1 Pristiophorus japonicus
CTCTCTCTCTCTCTCTCGCCCTGTCTCTCTCTCTCTCTCTCTCGCCCTGTCTCTCTCTCTCTCTCTCTCGCCCTGTCTCTCTCTCTCTCGCCCTGTCTCTCTCTCTCTCGTCCTGTCTCTCTCTCTCTCTCTCTCTCGCCCTGTCTCTCTCTCTCTCTCTCTCGCCCTGTCTCTCTCTCGGTCTCCCTGTGTCTCTCTCTCTCTCTCTCGGTCTCCCTGTGTCTCTCTCGCCGTGTCACTCTCTCTCTCGCCCTGTATCTCTCTCGCCCTGTCTCTCTCTCTCTCTCTCGCGCCCTGTCACTCTCTCTCTCTCTCGCCCTGTCTCTCTCTCTCTCGCCCTGTCTCTCTCTCTCTCGCCCTGTCTCTCCCTCTCTCTCGCCCTGTCTCTCCCTCTCTCTCTCGCCCTGTCTCTCTCTCTCTCTCTCGCCCTGTCTCTCTCTCTCTCTCTCTCGCCCTGTCTCTCTCTCTCTCTCTCTCGCCGTCTCTCTCTCTCTCTCTCTCGCCGTCTCTCTCTCTCTCTCGCCGACTCTCTCTCTCTCTCGCCGTCTCTCTCTCTCTCTCGCCCTGTCTCTCTCTCGCCCTGTCTCTCTCTCTCTCTCGCCCTGTCTCTCTCTCTCTCTCTCTCGCCCTGTCTCTCTCTCTCTCACGCCCTATCTCTCTCTCTCTCACGCCCTGTCTCTCTCTCTCTCACGCCCTGTCTCTCTCTCTCTCTCTCGCCCTGTCTCTCTCTCTCTCTCTCGCCCTGTCTCTCTCTCTCTAGCCCTGTCTCTCTCTCTCTCTCGCTCTCTAGCCCTGTCTCTCTCTCTCTCTCTCTCGCCCTGTCTCTCTCTCTCTCGCCCTGTCTCTCTCTTTCTCTCTCGCCCTGTCTCTCTCTTCTCTCTCTCGCCCTGTCTCTCTCTCTCTCTCTCTCGCCCTGTCTCTCTCTCTCTCTCTCGCCCTGTCTCTCTCTCTCTCTCTCGCCCTGTCTCTCTCTCTCTCGGTCTCCCTGTGTGTCTCTCTCTCTCTCGCCCTCTCTCTCTCTCTATCTCTCTCTCTCGCCCTCTCTCTCGCCCTCTCTCTCGCCCTCTCTCTCTCTCGCCCTGTCTCTCTCTCTCTCTCTCTCGCCCTGTCTCTCTCTCTCGCCCCGTCTCTCCCTCGCTCTCTCGCCCCGTCTCTCTCTCTCTCTCGCACCGTCTCTCTCTCTCTCGCCCCGTCTCTCTCTCTCTCTCTCTCGCCCTGTCTCTCTCTCTCGCCCTGTCTCTCTCTCTGTCGCCCTGTCTCTCTCTCTCTCTCTTGCCCTGTCTCTCTCTCTCTCTCTCGCCCTGTCTCTCTCTTGCCCTGTCTCTCTCTCTCCCTGTCGCCCTGTCTCTCTCGCCCTGTCTCTCTCTCTCTCTCTCCCTGTCTCTCTCTCGCCCGTCTCTCTCTCGCCCCGTCTCTCTCTCTCGCCCGTCTCTCTCTCTCTCTCTCTCGCCCGTCTCTCTCTCTCTCTCTCTCCCCGTCTCTCTCGCCCTGTCTCTCTCTCTCTCTCTCGCCCTGTCTCTCGCTCTCTCTCTCGCCCTGTCTCTCTCTCTCTCTCTCGCCCTGTCTCTCTCTCTCTCTCGCCCTGTCTCTCTCTCTCTCGCCCTGTCTCTCTCTCTCTCTCTCGCCCTGTCTCTCTCTCTCGCCCTCTCTCTCGCCCTGTCTCTCTCTCTCTCGCCCTGTCTCTCTCTCTCTCGCCCTGTCTCTCTCTCTCTCTCGCCCTGTCTCTCTCTCTCTCTCGCCCTGTCTCTCTCTCTCTCGCCCTGTCTCTCTCTCTCTCTCTCTCGCCCTGTCTCTCTCTCTCTCTCTCTCGCCCTGTCTCTCTCTCTCTCGCCCTGTCTCTCTCTCGCCCTGTCTCTCTCTCTCTCCCTGTCTCTCTCTCTATCTCTCTCTCGCCCTGTCTCTCGCGCCCTGTCTGTCTCTCTCTCTCTCTCTCGCCCTGTCTCTCTCTCTCTCTCTCTCTCGCCCTGTCTCTCTCTCTCTCTCTCGCCCTGTCTCTCTCTCTCGCCCTGTCTCTCTCTCTCTCTCTCGCCCTGTCTCTCTCTCTCGCCCTGTCTCTCTCTCTCTCTCTCGCCCTGTCTCTGTCTCTCTCTCGCCCTGTCTCTGTCTCTCTCTCTCTCTCTCGCCCTGTCTCTGTCTCTCTCTCTCGCCCTGTCTCTGTCTCTCTCTCTCGCCCTGTCTCTCTCTCTCTCTCTCTCGCCCTGTCTCTCTCTCTCTCTCTCTCTCGCCCTGTCTCTCTCTCTCGCCCTGTCTCTCTCTCTCGCCCTGTCTCTCTCTCTCTCTCGCCCTGTCTCTGTCTCTCTCTCTCGCCCTGTCTCTGTCTCTCTCTCTCGCCCTGTCTCTGTCTCTTTCTCTCGCCCTGTCTCTGTCTCTCTCTCTCTCGCCCTGTCTCTGTCTCTCTCTCTCGCCCTGTCTCTGTCTCTCTCTCTCGCCCTGTCTCTCTCTCTCTCTCGCCCTGTCTCTCTCTCTCTCTCGCCGTCTCTCTCTCTCTCTCTCGCCGTCT